>NW_009721283.1:0-39392 GCF_000703405.1 Apaloderma vittatum
GCGGGGGCAGCCGCGAAACGAGAGAGAAAGGGATCCCGTCCCTTAGTAGGGTCCCAGCAAGTCTCCTCGCTTGTGGGGTGACTCGAAGCCACGGACCTGTAGCTCCAAGCTGCTGGTTGCTGGAGCTAGAAGTGTCTTGCATGCGGCAGAGACCTGGACGCTTCGCCAGCCTGGTGAGTGGACAGCTAGAGGAGAAAGTAGCACACTGTCTCAGTGCACCTTACGCAAACAGCAGCTGGACTGGTGACTCCTTTCTGAGGAAAACGAGGCTCATACCAAGAGGAGTTGCATGGGACAGAACACAGGTTGCCCTCCAGAATATGCCTGGTGTTGGAAAGACTGCGGCAGCATCTCTGAAGGGAGCAGATGTCCCAGGCTGCCCCATCTCCCCGAAGGCATTGTAACCTTTGCTTCCATAAATCAAAGCTGTCACCTGGGCCAGTCTCCCCTTTTCCCATGCACCTGCATGCCACTTGGAATGATAGTTTGGCTCCTAATCTAACAATATCCTCTTATCTTGACTTTTCTCTCCATTGCTGTTACAAACCAAATGAAGACACACCAACTTTATGTTAAAACAGAGACTGCATTCAAATCCTTTGTATTAAATAGCATCTGTGTTTGCATTCCATTTTAATACAAAATGCTTTGGATTGCAGCTAATACCAGGAGATATGAAACTGGTTAGTCCCCACATGTTGCACATAAAAAGAATTCATAATGAGCATCTGTGGGATGTGGAATGGATCCCATGAGTTAGCTGAAGACCTCATAACGTAAGAGCTGAGAAGCCTAAGTGAATTATGACTCTCTTTCCTCGCAAGTAGGATTAATTTTCTATCCCACTTATATTCATTATCTATCCTGTTTATACTATAGGGACATTGGTTGTTTGAGTGTTAAATATGAAGACTTTACAGAAACGTGTAGGTTAGATAGCTTGTGGGGAAGAGGAGGGATATTATTGCTAGGAAATATGTTATTCAAACTCCATGTTTAAAGAGCAATATTAGATAAAGCTGCTCACTCATTTTAAAGGACTGCAAATTCTGCACCTTCCTCTTACAACATACTTAAAATGTAAGGTTTACGAAGTACCCTCCATCTGCCTGTGGCCCTCCCAGTGATGTCAATAGGAATTTTGCATGCAGATGAAGGCCCGTATATGGCCTTTAGAGAGCAGGTCAATAAATGGCTGGAGGAATAATTAAAGACTTCTGAGCTGCTCCTTTCCTTTTTCTTACAATATAGTACAAGACTGGCATGAATATAGGCTGGGCTACCACTCTAATTGGCTATGGAATAACACTGAAAGGAATTTAAATGTGGGCAGTAGCCATTTTCCAAATGATCACTCCATTACAGTAGTTTTGTCTGTCAATGTATGGCCGGGCAGTAGAGTGGATGTAATCACGTCGAAGTCCCCATCCATTGATTGTCACTCTCTGCTCTACAGTGGCAACTCTAAGCAGATTTTCATGTTTCAAAGGGACAGCCAGGACAGAGAGCCCGCCTTTAGCCAAGCTTGCTTCAGCTTAGTCCCGAAAGTCACCGCTTTTCATTTGCGTACACAGAACCAGGATCTCTTGATATTTAATAACATCTTTTATGACTGTTGATTAATATCTTAAGTGTTAATGTAACTGAAAAGTCAGTCTTGATAACTTTGCTTGTAAAATAGTCCCACCGAGTCAGCAGAACTACAGATAAACAGTTTTGTATGTTACATGACGAGCAGGATTCAAAGGTAGGCTTGTGGATATCTATAGAACAGTGAAGCATTTTCTTTCTCATAGCCCTTAAAAAGATACCAAATAAAAACCCACATTATCTCATATCTCAAGTAAGTACATTTAGATTATTTGTATCCTTTTTTTCCTAAATTAGTCATGACAGTAAAACCCAGTAAGAATTTCTGAGACTTATTTTGTACACCAGTGAAAATATCCATCATCAAGCTTATGCTCCATACCATATTAAATAGTGTGGAGCCAATTCACCACACATTTCACCAATGCTGGATTTAAATTAATTTGGTGCAGTATGTTAGTGTAAATGAGACTAGAATCAAGCCCTATATTTTTAATTTACTTTATTTCTCATTTTGCTCAAATTATTGACAATTTACTGTGTCTAAGTGACCTATCTTTTGTCTCAATACCATAAGCTATTGTAAGATATTCTGCAAGTTGCTTGAGTATTGATTAAGCTAAGAAATATTCTAACAGAGTAGTGCTGTTTCTAACAATATACTGTAGACCTTCCTCTCTTAGGCAAAAACACAGTGCAGATAAAAATTAAAAACACGTGACAGCATGTAATATAATAACATTTAATATTTATGCTTTACATATACCTCTCTATCACAATTATATATTATATCTTTATTCACATTGTCAGTGTACTACTGTTCCTTTCTTTCACAGGTGAAAAAATATCTCTTCTCTGGAAATTCATTTCCATTTACTTAAAGTTAAATGGTTTGACTTTGAATTTTCATTATCTGCTGTTGGAAGGAGCCTGTGACAGGTATGAGAGAGAATGCTACAAAGCTTCATTGTATCACCTAATTTTTGCTTCACTTTAGTCAGATATCATTTAGGTAGAGAGTAAAATACTACACACAGAACAGGATAAGATAGAGCAAAACAGAACAGAAATAAAATAAAATGAAAATAGGATATAATGAATTACAGTAGAAAAATACCTTTATCTTGAAGTGATTTTTTTTTTTAGTTATACTGATTCCTCACTAGTGAGAAAATTGAACTAATTTTATATAAAAGGAATATGTCATAACAGGATATGGCATTTATCTTCCTGAGATAGGGGTGACCTCATCATTCACAAGTGGCGTAGCTATGAATGAGTAATCAGCCTCCCCACCCATTAAGTGTAGATAAAGTCTACATCTTCTGTCTGAGTATTAAATATTCGATTTATTATTTTACAGCTCGCCATCTCTACAAGTGTCCACTGACTGTTGCTTCAGTTGCTGCCACCAATAAGTATCTTCAGTGTGAAGAAAAAGAAGCTCTTCAAAAGGCACCCTGCATAATAGTGAATGAAAGATGAGAAGGGAAATGAAAATAACAGAAGAGAACAAGAGAAGATGGACCTGCAGGAAAAAGAAATGGGCAAAACAGGGATAAGGAAACTCTTTAACTGACCTATACTTTTGTTGCCTGTGATATTCCAAGAGCTTTATAACATACATGCAGTGAAAATATTTTTCATATTGATACCTCACATATATCAGCTACCTCCTATCTCAAGTTATATTGCTAAAGTTATTCCCAGAGGAGTTTATATATGTATAATGTGAGAGAAATATATAGTTAGGAAAGAATTCCTTTTTACTATTTATCAGCAGTGCACATTAGAGAAGAGCTGCAGTTAAAAAAAATACAGTTTCTTTCTAGAACCATATAACATAACATAATTTTCTCCTTCAAATGATGTCACCTGCTGCATTTTGTTTTCATTCCTTTGTAAAAGCAACGAGTGCAGTTTAAAGAAAATATTTTGAGTTTAATTTTAAATCAAAAAAGCACTGGCTATTCATCTGTTTAGCAGAAAAACCTCTAAATAGAAAAAGAAGTCAGGGAAAAGACCATCAAAACTGAAATAGAAAGTACTCAGATATTTTCCTTCTTCACAATTCCTTGACATGTTCTCCGGGTTGGAAGAGCAGATCAGGGAAATGTCTTTTCTGAAAGGTTGCACTGGGAATGAAGGGCAAGATTAAGGTAACCTCCTCCCCCCGTATTCAAAAGAAAAGCAAGCAGAGAGTAAGATAGAAGGAAAGTGCCTGGGGAAAGTAGCATCACTATCGAAATAATAAAAGATGTATAAGGACATCAGTGGAAGAACTAGGAAAACTATTAAAAGCATGCCTTACAGGGCTGTCCCAATGGCTCGGCGATTAGAACATTGCGCTGCCACCGGGAAAATGCAGCCGAGGTTTGAGGCTAATCTTAGGATCTCACTCATTGGTACTGGCAGCTGAGAACCTTACGAGGGTGGTGAGTCCGCAGTGGAGAAAGCCCGATACGTTGCTCCCAGGCCCAGAAGCGTGTATCTGGGCTCTGTTTTGATCACCAAAGCTGGCGCAGGAAGGAGCATCGGGTTTTCTCTGTTATCAGCCACTCCCATTTGCGCACTGTGCGAAAGCAAAGGAGCGCCTCTGGCCTCCTGTAGTGACAAAGGACAGCTAGTTTTCCAGCGCTGGGACATCAGTGTTCAAGTCATTTTAGTGAATGAGTTATCTCTTAACACCAGGGGTTTTCCTGCAGTGTTGATCTCCCACAAAAATTTTCTAGCGGCTCCAGCAGAAGATCCAGAAGCAGTCAGAGAGTTTTTCTAGACTTTACCCGCTTCTGCAGAGAGCACCTAATCTGTGGTGATCCTCCAGGCAGTTTTAGGATCTGTGTATCCATTTCCCTTGTCTTTCAAGACCAGTGCTATGTCTCCAAAGTAATCTGCTGCTTTGTTCACATCAAACTGGAGTCACGGACACCACAGTTAAATTGTGCTGCTTCCACCTCCACAAAAGCCTGATCCGTACCACACAACCTTAATTCCAAAAAGTGGAAAACCAAATTATGTAAATCCTTTCGACCTCCAGAGCTTCTAAGAGATACTAGCACATTATTCTGCATTCTTACAACACTCAGAGTTTTGGTCCAATAATTCGTTTTGATTCTGCTCCTCTACAAGATAAGTGAAGCTTATAAAGAGCACAGGGCTAGTCAACACAATTTTCCCTTTTATTTATTTATTTTTAGCCACTGTCAGTGTTCCTAAATCAAAATAATTTGCAGAAGCAGCTGTCAGTGTGTCCTGAAAAGACAGCGTCAATAGGCAGCTCAAGGGTTTTGACGGTGCTTAGAGGAGGATTCTTATCCTTTCCCTCACTAAACGGTTATTCCCTTCTACTTCAGAACCAAACACGCTTTGTTCTAATTATTTTTTGATAAACAAATCCAAGTTATTTATATGTACCGCAAAAAAAGGCGCTGAGCTTTCACTCAGATCTCTTTCAGATGAGCCTAGTACAGAGCAATGTAGCCTTTCTTCTTGGTAGCTACCATCACCAGTGCTCTGCTGAGTCATGCAGCAGTGAGCGACAAACAGGAACGTTCACAAGGCCACCCAGGCCGGTGCATCCCCACTTACTATCCAAGCTGGAAGTCCCAATCAGCACCAAACCCAATGGTGTAGAAGTAGGAGCTGGGATCTCTCAGCAGCAGAGGCTGTAAGCATCCAGTGTAGTTTAAAGCTCTGCAAGTCTCTACAAGTCTCCTTCTCTACAGCTGGATTTTGTGGGTTTTTTTCTTACTGTTTTATAACAACAGCGTTATTTTTCCACTCACTGAAGACAGCGCATCACGTTCCTGCATAGCATGGTCTCACGTGGGCAGCCATGTAGAGCTGGAATCCTGCTAACGGTTTCTGAAACTTCGAGCGTACATGAGAGTCAGAAATAAATATTTTGATCTTTGGTCCTAGTGTTTTTCCAAAAATAATCAAAAGTTCTAAGGAAATATATGTGTCAAAGACCTAAGTGCAGGCTAGCCTGTCTGAAAATTAATCCTTGTCCAGGCACAGGAATCTCTAACAGAGTACTGTTCTTATTTATTTAAAACTATTGTTATTCTACAGTTTCAGTTCTCACTGTGAAGAAGCCGATTGTTCCAACTCCTTCCTTCCTTTTTTTCTCAATCAAGAAATTCAAGTGAGCATACTCACAGGAGACCTTCAAAGTTTAAACACATCTCAAGTCTTATTCCTTCCTTTTCAAGCTTCTCTTAGGTTAAAAAAAAATCAACAAACCTTTCTAGTATTTATATGTGGTCTATCAGAAACCTTAAAGAGATAGCTTTACTCACTTCAAAGTTTGACCTCCATCCGCATTACTTGCACTCCTGTCACTGCTCTCCGTACTGTAGTAACCGTTGAGAAGAACCAATGAATGTGACGTGCAGCCCTGAGTGTCCTTACATTTCACTCTCCGGAATTCCTTGCTCAGGGAGTTTAACTGTGACAAATTCAGAAAATCCGAGAAATTTTTAATCCATAGCTAGAACTTTATTTTAATTTTCCTTTTCATGGGTAGGGTAGCCCACACACTGACCATAAATTGCACCAAATCCAGAATGCGCCAGACTCTAAAAATGAGTTTCTTTTTTGTTCTTTGGTTGTAAGTCTCATCATCACTTCAAAGTCTATTTTCCATATCAGAACGTGGTCTGGACTTTAGTTTCTGGCTGAATAATATTGAATAATTTACTTCATTCATTGGAAGTTACTCCAAAAGACTACCTAACATTCGTTTCACTGCCAATGGATCACATAATCTCATTTTTATACGTGAGTGGATAACACAGGAAAATGTGCCTTTTGAGACTCTATTAGGTATTGGCAACATATTCGATGGAGAACTTCTGGACTCTTTGAAGGAAACACATAATGTGATGGTCATAAGTATACTAGTTTTAAATACGATGGAATTTAGCCGTTATTTTGATTACACATTTCAGGCAGGATTTGGCCTTTTCAGTCTGGAACAAGAAGAAATATCAGAGACTTCATACAAGTAGATGTTACAAGAGCAGCAACATCTGCACAATGACTGAGTTTATTTTTAGTTGCAACTTGTAATAATCACTATTCGTCACCTCAGCTTCTAAATTTCCGCAACAATTTTCTGGAAAAATGCTTTTGTTTCAGACTGTAGCATCATGGGAAGCTTCATTATTAAAAAATATGAGAAAAAAATTACTTCCTTTAACTGGACTAAATCAATATTTCTTCTTAAGATAATTAAACCATATGCAGATGAAAACGTATTATACAGGTACAAGTAATTTTGAATCTTTTGGGGGATATCCAGATCATATAGCTGTAATTCTTCCAATATTCAAATGCAATCACTGAATTCATTAAAATGTTGTAATTTTTTTCTTGATTAATGTTATTAACAGTCCATGGTATTTTCTATGCCATCAATTCAATCACATCCTTTCTGTGTATCTGATCCTTCGCTATATGCCAACCAAGTACAGCAACTAGATTTATCTAGAATGTGCTATAATCTGTTACTCTTTCTGAAGCTGAACTTTTGGTTCTAATCAGTTTCACTCAACTGTTGTCAGCTTGTGGAGAAGTACAAGAGGTGAAGATCTGCATAATAAAAAAGATATTATATGCAAAAAATTCTTGAATTAATAAAATTATTAAAGCTGATATATCAAACACCTGAAGTAGAAAAAAAACAAGGTTAAGATTTTTCTTGAACTCATTGTACTTCTTACACTTTTTATGGTATACATTAATAATACTTCAAAGTTTGCATATCTGAAGATAGGAAGAAGAAATATTCAGTTTAAGGAGCAATAGTATTCTTCACTTTCAGAATATCCTTATTATGGCTTCTTGTTACTTCCATTAACATTACTCTTTTGCATTTGCTTTTTAAGTGAACAAGAAGAGTCCATGAGTGGGAAAAATGGAAAATAATTTGACTTTTGAGAGGCTGTAAGGTCTTTGAACTTATTTGTATAACAGATGATGCTTGACATTGTAAATCATTCTGTCTTCCATTTACTTCCAAGTCCTGGTAACCGTTATAGACTGTGTACATACATTCATATGTGCCTGTCTGGTTAGCAGAAGACACACTGTTGGAGTTATATTATTTAATTTACAGAGCTTAAAATATCTGCTATCTGCACTGTTAGTTAAGAAGGTCTTTAAAAATGGAAGGAATATCCTTTAATATGGTTTTCAGGGAAAACATTTAGAAAAAAAAAACGTACTACACACATGCAAAACGTGCTAACTTGAATGTACCTTTATAATTACCAAACAATATTTCTTCAATTATGGACTGCATTGTGATATTGTTCATTTTATCATACACATGTTATTCCATAATCTAAAACAATAACATGGTTTTGCAAGCAGATGCCTAGTGGTTTATTGTTAGGTTCAGTTATTACGTTGCAGGAAGGTAAAATTACTGTAACCTTTCAAAAGAGGTCCAGGGTTGAATCCTCACTATCATATCGGGAAACGAATTTGACTCTCCTGGTAACTTCACTCAGAGTCGTGAGTGGGGGGAACAGTATCTTTGAATGGTAAGCCAAATGAACAAAATGAACACCACTGTCTGAGATGTAATCCTTGTTTAGAAAGCAAAACCGAGGATTTCCTGAAGCTTCGTTCTGTGAGAAAAGGAGCTGTGGAGCCGAAGATGAGTCAATGCCCTTTTCCACCACCAAGTACTGAAGGTGATGTGAGTACGAATCTATATTTCTTTGTTACTGTAAATGTTCTTTTGGGGAGAAACTGCTCAGTCTAAAGATAATTATAGTTACACAGTCGTTCAGGTGAATTAACACAGGCTAATGAAGAAGGCTCACCTCGTCACTAATGGACACAAGCAGTATGCAGTGACTGACTCTAAACACGAGCTCTTAAAACCTGGATACCAGCAACAGGATCTGCTCAAATAGCAGATGTGTATGCCCTGCTCACCGCTAATTATTTCTGCAGAGTGACAGTATGATGGTGATTAAAAGTATATATTAATATATATGGTGTATTAGACCTATAAATATATCTTGCCTGATTTATTTGGTCTGAGCTCATCTATAAATTGTCTGGCTTCTGAAGGAAAATGGCAAAATTGTCTTGCACGTGGAGGGATAGATTTTGAGTTAAATCGGTGGTTACAACAAAAAGATCTAAATGAATGACAAATTGAGGAGCTCAAACAAGGAAAATTGTGACATAAATATCAAAAGGCATGTGTATGTCTTGAACAGATTCCAAACCTGAGATCTAGCAGAAAGAAAGAGAAGAAAAAAAAAAAAGCTTCATATTATACTTCCCCTCTGAGAAACCAGGGAGAATAAGGACAACTTTCTATGCCAACATAGTGGTTAGAGCTGCAACACACCTTATTTGATGATGGATTTGAGTAATAATTGAGTTTTAGCCTATTTCAAGTAAACAAGCATGCCCATCTTCTCCCAATTATCTCCATTGTTAGCTTAATTTCTTGGAAGAATTAGATCGTTTTCTAAAAAAAAATTGTAAAAAATAACCAAACTAAACAAAACAACCCCCTACACCTCAAAAAAAAAATTCAAACAACGAAAATATCCCAACCTCACACCACAGAAGACAAAACATCACCAAAAAAAATCCCATAAATATTTTGCATATATCGTATTAGACTCTTCATACGACTTCCATGATGGACAAGGAGGAGTGCTGATCCATTTATTTTTGAAAAAGTCATTATGAGTTTTTGATCTTCACCCTACCCTCAAAAAATGTTTTTAGAAGGTTACTAGCAAAAAAATCTGCAAGATGCTTCTTTCATTAGTATTAGACAAGATTCAGTACTGCTTATCTGGAGTCAACAAACTACAACCACAAGAAACAAGTTTTTGCTGAAGTACATTGAGGGTTTTTTCTTTATGAAGTGTTTGAACATTTAGTCTTGAAGGTATGATAGTGGACTCATTGGTCTGATGCTGGTAGGAATGAGTATTAAAGTGAATTGAGAATGATTTTTAATAGTGTTTCACTGAAGTCTATGGTCCAACATTATCAGAAGTGAGTCTCACTGAAGTTGTGGAAATTAGTTTTTGATTTCAAGCTACTGAAATCAAAGGGAAGGGGCTACAGAAAGTTAACAACACACAGTACAATTATATCCAATACATCCTCATCTTGTGCAGGAAAAAAAAGACAATATTAAGTACAAGGTTTGTGTATCATCACTTTCACACAATGTATTTAAATAAAACCAACGAAACAGAGTAATATCACAGAGGCTGGTGGAGTGGCTGTGAACAGATGTTGTAGCTAGGCTTTTAGGATAATTGTATGATACCATTTAACAGCACAGCTCACATAATACTACAGCATGTTTTCAAGACAGAAATGTTAGGCAAGATACCACGTATCCTGTACTCTTCGAACAGTACCTCAAGCTCTTGCTTTTGCTAGATGACCACGAGAATCAGGCTGAAGGAGTCTGATGTCTCATACAAAGGGTAGCAATTGTTAAAAACACATTCATTGCCTTTCTCTCTCCAAAAGAAGAAACAAGTCTTCTGCCATGAAAGCATGAATACCTTCACTTTCGTGAACATTTACAGGTTTTGCAACATTTGCCTAATGGAAAATAAATTTATCTACTTATTAATCAGAAAAAGGAATCTTCAACATTTTTTAAAACTTAATCACTATTAACTTCTAAACTCAATATTTAGAGGAACTTGTGAAAAACCAGCAGATGTACAACTAGATCCTACTATGTTTTGTACAAGTTCAGAGTGAGAGGGTTTTTGTTTGCTTTCCTCCAGAACTCTAGAACATTCTCTGTGCTCTAGATCCATGTCCCACTGATGAAAAATGATTTCAAAGTGCAGTAATTCCAAGTTTAATGAAATGCTTAATTGCGTATGTTCACAACTGTCTTTGCAGCTCAGAATAGTTCTGTGATTGTGGAATCCCTAGAGTGAAAGTATTACTTAATGTCCCATCAACATTGGGACAAAGGACAGAAGTCAGCTTGATGCATATAGAGTAACAGAAGATAAATCAAGATAAACTCAATATGGGCAACCTAGTCAATACAAGACTTAAAAAGTCTCAGTTGGCTGCTGTAGATTAGTTTACGTAGTCTCAATCCTACCCTCTGAAACTCAAGATGGGCAATGATTAGAAAGGATAAAAATGCCGTATGTCCTGTCTCTTTCAAACGTAATAGATGATTTTGTTCATTCTGCCTTAGCTGTAGGATGTAAATCAGCTATCTTGGTAGAGGAGACGCCTGTGTAACTTCAAAGTCACACCAGCATATAACATGCTTTTCAGGTCAGCTCGGAAACGTTGGCTCCTGACCAACTACACTGGTAGGATGCTGTGTTACATTGCTCACACTCATACTCGGTCTTTTAATGCCAACTCTCAGCAAAGGTGGTACAGAATTTTCTTCTATCCTTACACGGCCTTGAGATGCAGCTTCACAGAAACAGATAGTTGCAAGGAAACATTACGCTTTTTACTTATTTGTTTGTCTTACAAATTCACCCGGATTCGTGTTATCATAAAATTGGTGATTCAAATCTTTCTCAAGAAAACAAAAAAAAAAAGAATACATTGGGCATCCAAAGATTTTTGTCAAAAAAACTTTCTTCATAGAGTGACATGGAGTTACTGAAAAATAAAGTCATTGAAGTGGATTTTGAGGCAGCATCGCAGTCAGTCCTTTGGCGGGGCGCCGAAAACTGGCTCACTGGGTTTGGCTGAGGAAAGGTCTGTGTTAGCAGTCCTGCTTGCTCTCTTCCTCTCCTTACCACACAGAGGGAGGGCAATTCACAGTCCTGATAGTTTCTGAAGCACTAGTATTACTAAAGAAAGAATGAAAATTACATTTTGACAGATAAATACCTTTTCAAAAAATAATCAAAGTAAGCAACTTAGATGCTGGGATTAGTCAAATCGATGTGACTTGAAATGGCAGAGATTATAAACTCTAACCCCCAAAATTTTACAGTGACTTTACCACTCTGTTCATTGTAGAAGGGCATATATATAATTATGTATGCATGGAAGAACCCCTGTAAAGTAATAACTTTTAATGAACTAGCCCTGTTAAAATAATACATTTCTGGGCACCAAACCAAATATGTACAGGAACACAGTGCAAACCTTCTGAATGATGAAGCAGGAAACTAAAAAGAAAACAAAGAAAAATAATAAAAAGAACATTCGGTAGGAAATTGAACTGATAAGCCTGTTTATATTAGTAGTTGTACCTGTTTTCATGAAATCAAAATAAATTTGATGAATAGAACCTTTTAAAATTACTATATGCTGAAGAAATATTATTTATCAGAAAAAAAAGATTTTCCCTGAGAAGATTGCTTCTAATTTCATCTCTTGTTCTGATTTCAGGAGAACTATACCAGAAACATATTTGTTCTTTTCAGAGTATTTGTTTCAAGACAGATGTTATGTTTTGCTTTATTAGGGCAGCACTGCACGCTTTTGCTAGAGATCCAGTCTCTGATCAGTTAACCTTATTCTACTTAAAAAGCCTGACCCGGTGCAGAGCTTAGATCCAGGCCCTCAAATAGTTTTAAGTATCCAACTCCTTTTGAAAATAGATCTTCAGAAATACTTGGTTTTCTGAACTTCAGCGAGTGCCGAGGTCATCAAGTCTCAGGAGTCAGGCAGCAAATAGATGCTCCAGCCTTATGCTGTCATTCTTACATGATATTCAACTTTTTTCCCCCGAATTTGGGAGCCAAAGCTGGTGATGATAATCAGTCTAAGAAAGATGCAACCAAGGCATATGAATGTTTGCTTAGTTTTGCATAACTAATTTACTCGTTAGGGAGAAACTGAACTTCCAGAGACCATGTCAAACATTCATTTTTGCTTCCCTGAGCATCAGAGTATTAATGTGGAAGATTCTCAGGAATGTGATTAGTCTATTAAGGTTTTCATTAAGACTATGATTCCCAGCATCTCCTGTTCTAACATCAGATCAATTTGTTGCTGAAATTCATTCTCATTTTAAAAGGGGAGGAGACCAGGGCTCTAGGAGCTGAAGAAGTAACCCACCTGGTGATCAAGATTCCTCTATGTGGCAAGAAAACCTCAGAACTGAAGGCTGCTCAGAAAAGACAGGAAATCAATTAAATTTGCAGAATGGATATCAAGGTGTTAAAGAGCAGTCACCGATACTACATAGTATAACAACATCACAGTGAACTAATTTTCTAAATTATATTTTGAATATTAAGCATTGTCCCCTGTAATAATATTCCAATGATGGTTTCAGTGTAAATTTTGTGCTTCAGATATTCATTTCACTTTTCACATGCTCTTATATTTCAAAAAAATATATTTTACCCAGACATTTTTGAAAACTGGGAAGTTCTAATAGATTCTACAAGAGGAGTAAAAAAAAAAAAAAATCAATGTTACAAGGATGATGATGTTTCTCATCAAGTTAATAAGTTCATTTTACATTTCTTTATGATTCAGTCAAAATCCAGGACTACCTCTATCTCCTGATGCTAACTGTGGTACAGCCTTCTGCCATGGTGACTTGTTCTGAAGTCACCTGGACTAAGAGGCAGGTGGCAGTGCTTTGGATCTATATTTCTGTGGATGGATTGAGTGACTCTGAGCTGCTAACCTCACCTTCTATTGTTCTAGCTTTTTCAGAGCGCTTGTGACTCATTGCTATTCTCCTGAAGTCACGGTGAAAGGACAGACAGTTTTAATTATGATCACAAAAAAAAAGTCTATCAGGCATATGGAGATAATAGCCCAGAATTTTTACGAGACCTTGGAGAAGTTGGTTTGCCAGTA
Organism: Apaloderma vittatum; assembly: GCF_000703405.1. Classification (NCBI taxonomy): domain Eukaryota; kingdom Metazoa; phylum Chordata; class Aves; order Trogoniformes; family Trogonidae; genus Apaloderma; species Apaloderma vittatum. The sequence goes on from NW_009721283.1 coordinate 13,411, forward strand.
TTTGAAACCCTGGAAGTTGTCTTATTTTAGCTTCAGAGAAAACTTCCTGAGTCTCTGAGTTTTTGCCAGAAGAAACTGAAACTGAAATTACTAATATATGACCTTTGCTTAGAAATGGATGAAAGAGGGAAAGTACAAATAACAATAACTGAAGAGTAGAATGCATTTTTAAGAAGTCATTACAAACTGTTTTGAACTTTATTTTAAAGCCCTTCCTCATGAGATTGCTCCAAGTCCTACCATATTAGGTTGAAATCAATGGAATTTTATGTGTCAGAAGGATTGGGTCCTTGATAACAACATTATAATTGCTGTAAAGGATTTGCAGAGTGACACAGCATTTAATTACCTAAAGTGTTTTTTTAAATTAATATTTGAGGTAAGATAGAGATGTTAGAAGACAAATGTTTCCTGATATCTTGTTGAGTGATCGAGACTTTTTAGAAAAATAGGTTTGCTAAAACTCTGTTGATTAAGGATTCTTTAAAGCTTCAGCTTTAGTTTCCATTTTATCTATAGGAGCTGCTTTAGCAGTATTCGGACAATACATTCTAACAATTTATAATTCTAAAAATATTGTGGAAGCAGAAGCAGCTTGTAGTGAAGAGATACCAGAAACAGAGGGTTCATTTCATGAAAGTTTCATCCATTAATTTTCATCTAGAGTAAGCACATAGGTGGGAGGGGAAGTTCACAGAAGGCACCACATTAAGTGAAATATCTAAGTGAAATAGTTTAAAGAACTCATTACTCAATCAGGTAACATGTGTAGTCAGCTCCCTGCCTGTTGTTTTTATGAATGCTGCTGCCCATGGGAGTGCTGGGACTCCATTTAACTTCAGGGAGAGCAGGGTTGGACTCTAACATAACCAAGTTCCCACCAGCACCACGAGTTCACTGCCCTTTTAAGGATCAGAGAATTTTTTCTCTGCAGAGAGAAATAACCTAGCAGCAGTGAATTATGAGCAATCATTGACCATTCAGAGTAATAACCAGTTTATTAAGGGAGCTATTTACAAAGGTCCTGCGATTATAGCTGCCTTCTAAGTAAGTATGCGCAGAGTGATTTCTTAGGGCCTCTATATTCTTTTCTCTTGCAACCTGTATTTCATTTACAGACGTACAGGATAAATCCTGAGCAAACATAACGGCATGTGGCTTTTACCCGAGTCTATTTTCCCTCCCTGCAAAGAAATTCAAGAATGAAAGGGAGAAATGACCAAAGACTGAAAATAGCTACAACAGTGCTGCACCTTGGACAAAAATCTAAGAATACTAAAGTTAAGAATCCCATCAAATTCAGAAGTTGTTATTCAGAGCCAAAGTCTTGTACTTACAATAACTTGTAACTTCAAATGCTGGTTCAGCAAGTGCTTTCTGAAAACAGGAAATGTTGACCATCTTCTCCCACACAGCTGAACTGGCACTAGGGAGCTATAGAGGCAAATTTCAGGTGGAGCAGATGATTGCATAGCTCTTTTCACATCCATGTAGGGCTTGGGTAATCAGCGAGTCAGCTGGGTTTACAATTTGATTTTGCCTCCCATATGGAAAGTTGCCATGCTGATCGTAAAGCTTGAGATGGACTGTATTCAGCATATAAAACTCTCTCTGTAACTTTGTAAATTCACAACTTGTCAATGCATTTTTTTCCCCCAGGCAGGGATTCATTTAAGTATTTTCTCACAATTTAAATCAATCCTTACTAAATACTCAAAATTCCATATGGTGGTGGACACCATCAGTGTTCGCTGAGATCAAACCATACCGAACAGTGCTCAGCTGATGAGTAGTCCTATGAATTCAACTTCTCCACCCAGTCCATTAGTTCACTATTCTCTCCTAAATGCACAGAAGTGGGAATTAAGTACCTCTCAGTGGGAGTTCTTACATCCATCATACATGTTATCTAAGCAAGTAGGAGTATAGTGTCTTCTGAGGACAAGAGACCAGTGACCAAATTGCTATTGAATCAGTTGAACTATTAAGTACAATGAAGCCTAGAGCTGTAGCCATTTGGCAAACAGCCTTATGATCTGTTGTGCTGTGGCGTGGGTTTCCTGGGGAGATTTGGCTTCGTCATGAATGCTGGTGGCCATTGCCATTACTGTGTGATTGAGGTGGGGGTGGAGTAACAATATGGGAGTAGCATTGGAAAATTCAGATTTCCCCCCTCCTTTTTTTCAACTTATTTTTCCACTTCCATGTGTTTTTTATTCTGATTTTGAGGACAGAAATAATCACACACTTACCCTGTAATAATGTAGTAATCTGTCATATAAATACCCTGCCATTATATGGTAATTATGGTTTCATTAAATGATCAACAGCTACCATGTTAGCCAAGAATAATTACACATTTGTGCCCTGTATCTTAAAGTGTTCTCAGCTCCTTTTTTTTTTTTTATTGAAAAGGGGGAAAAAAATGTTCCCTTGTGAATAAGACCACAATTTGGCCCAACGTATGCATTTATTCAGTATGACTTGGAATGCCACAATCTCCTATTTTGACTTTATTCCACAGCATACTAAGGTCTTATTTAAAGGAACTTTACCACAGCTATTATGGCTGCACATTTTCAGAGTTTCCTGAATAAGGGGCCATTCCACGTCACTGCTTTTTTTCCTTTTCACTTCCAGTGCCAGTTCATTGCTTTCCAAAAATGTAATAATGCACTAGAATGTGGATTACAGCTCTCTGTACAACCTGGTTTAACACTTGACACTGACCCAAACAATCCTGTAACTTAAAAATTTCTGTGATTGTCCTCAGCTCTAAGTATCTTCTTATGGTTAGTAAAGACAGACATTCTCCACTTGTGAAATCTTTTCTTTAAGTTGAAATGGGAGATATTGGACATAAGGAGCATGTATAATATTCATTGCAGTAGCATTAAATTATACTGAATAGACCAATATATGTAGATCTGCTAAATTTTATTATGTAGATGTGGTAAAAAAAATTAACATTTTAGCTGTTCATTTTCCTTCTGGTGATGTTTTAGCACAAACGCATGACTATTCACTACATACAGCTTTTGACCATTCATTGAAACTGTGGTTGTCATTAGCTCAAATATTCTGGATGATAAGTGATTTTAGGACACAGTTTGGATGTCTTATCACAGGTTTGTGGGCCCCTGAGTCATTATGGGTTACCTAAACCTGTGATATGAAGCTGGCAGGTCCTAAGGGAGAGCTACGAGGATGATTAAAGGACTTGAACATCTCTCCTTTGAAGAGAGACGGAGAGAACTGAGGCTGTTTAGCCTTGGAAGGAGACTGCTGAGAGAGGACCTTATTAACGTATATAAATCTCTGAGAGGTGAGTGTCAAGAGGAAGAAAACAATCTCTTCTCAGTGGTGCCCAGCAATAGAACAAGAAATAATGGGTTTAAGTTAGAACATAGGAAGTTCCACCTCAACATGAGGAGAAACTTCTTTACCGTGAGGGTGCTGGAGCACTGGAACAGGCTGCCCGGAGAGGGTGTGGAGTCTCCTTCTCTGGAGACTTTCAAAACCTGCCTGGACACGTTCCTGTGTGGCTGCCCTAGGGGATCCGGCAGAGAGGCTGGATGAGACGATCTTTTGAGGTCCCTTCCAGCCCCGAACGTTCTGCGATTCTATGATTCTAATGTGCTCCTGCAATGGCAACTACAGCCCAGGTGGGGTGTCCTTGGATAGTAAAAGTGACACCAGCCACCTTTGTTTGGGCACTGAATTGTGCCCTAAGTGTCTGGTCATAGTCAACCCATCGTCCTCCTGGCCAGGAAAATGGTAGGCTGGAGTCAAGAATCTTCATTTGAAATTAGTGCCGTAGCTCCGTTTCACTTAACAGGAGCAAGATTTCTATTCAGAGACATTCATAGACACTGGGTGGGGAAAAGAGGTGGAAAGGAGGAAAGGGGAGGATAGGAAGGAGGAAGGAAGTGCAGTTTCACAGCTTCACAGTTGCATATTTGGCCTATTAATTCCTGCATTTCTCCCCTGCCACCAACCCATTTCTCTTCTGCCAAGTGCTTTCTTTTGCAGGCCCTTTACACTTTTTAGATACTCTTCCTCATCAGCTTTCCCTTTTCCTGCTCTTACTGAAAAGCCTCTGTTGTAGTTGTTTTGACCTATTTGTCAGCATTTTTCCTTTTCTTTTCCTGTGTAATTTAAATTGTCAGTTCCAGAGTTTCAGGGAACCTTCTGTTTCCAACGTATTTATAGGCTCAGATTCAGCATGATAACTTGAGACCAAGCATAACTTGACACATTCATTAAGAATACACATAGACTGAAATAATTGAACATGTCCTTCACAGAACATTTTACAAAGCATTCACTAAAAAGTGAAAAGAACAGGGTTATTACAACAGATACTCTGCTCCGTTTCCTTGTGTCTTGAGTAGCTCTAGAAGAATGTCTTTTCCTTTCAGATAAACACATATGATGTTTACACTGAGTTAAATACAAGCAAAATTTCAAACACAGTACAAGCACAGTGGTTGAAGACCGTCTTCCTGGAATGTAGACTTTCACCCAATGGAAAATCATTTCTTTCCATCATTTCCTTATGTTACTTATTTCTTTCACAAAGATAAAAAGACTTGCATTTTGTGATACAAGTAATTTATCTCAAATTAATAGGATTAATAGGACAGAATCTGGATGGATCTGAGTAGTGAGGTCTAATCGTAACATGCTTTATCCAGTGACAGCACTTGTCCTTTCCCTGCATGCCTAAAATCGCCACAGCAATCTTCTTATTGCATAACACAAACTGTTGTGTTTTATTGATTTGTATTTGTACTGTGTCACCATTTCAAGTGCGATACAATACACTCAGTAAGAAACAGGTGTCCTAATGTGATCTTTCTGACCATATGGGTCCAACAATCTGTTGTTAATACGAATGCCTGTGAGGTAGGTGCTTCTTGAAAAATGAGTAGAATTATAAAAAAAGGAAAAAGATGTGCAACACAAGAGGACGGAGAGTATGCAGATACAATCCTTAGCCTTTGTAAATCACCCCGGATGCCACAGGTTATGACACACAGTGAAGTCCTGCATGTATTGCTGAATAAACAGAGGATCAGAAAACCGAGAGAATTTCTAGATCCCATAGAGATATTTGCCTTCTGCTCCTATATTCCACTCAGTGGTAACCCTTATTTATAGACATTTTCAGGGCATCTAAAAAGTATTTTACAGGTAGAATTTATTCCCAGTCTCTGTTGTTACCACACATATATAAAGAAAAACTTCTGCAACAAGCACAAAAGTGCAATCAAGAAATTCAAAGCCAGATTTGTATTCTCCCTCCCCAATTACCACTCAAGAGAGAAAACCTGACTGTTGAGAAGGGAAAAAGCAGCTCTATCATGTTTTATTTATATATTTATTTATTTTTAAAAAGCTTTGCTAAGAAAGAGAATAATTTAATACCAGGCAACATACAAAAGAAAGATGACCACTGATATTACATGCAAGTAGAGCATAGTCAGGTAACTTGTCCTATATTTTAAAATATATATATATTTATTCTGTCAGTGGTTGCCAGCAGAAAGCCTCTGGTCTTGCAACTGGAGACTTCTCGCTGAAGCCCCATGTGGAACCCTCCTGGCAACAGGGTCTGCAGTTGTACTCTGGAGTGGGAAGCAAAGTCACTAACAGAGCAGTAATATCTCTGTGGACGGGTTAATTGAACTTTCTGGATCCTTATACACTGACTGTTTAAAAATAGCTGAATACAGCAGCTGCACAAAGCTGGCATCTTTTATCTTTACATATCAGTCTTTCTTTTTTTTTCATTTATGGCTTGCACATTTTAAAAGTGAGCAAGTTATTAAGGATTTTATTGATGCAAGTGAAACATCTAGTGATATAACAGAAGTGAGCGTAAAACATAAGAATGAGGTGAACAAAGATACAAGCTTTGAACTTGAAAACATTTTGTGTTGTAGCTGAGTGCCTTGGCAACACGCCATATGATATGTGTACAACCCACATGGGCAGTTCAAAATGCAAATGATAAGCATGCAAGGACACTTTCAAATACATTCAGACTGTCACGTAATTTGTTGTGTAACTATATATTACAGAAAAATATTATTGCATTTAAGCAATACTAAAATGAAATATCATGTCAGGTCAAAAAACTTGTTTGATAAGGGTGAAAATAAAACTCTTTCTACTTCACATTACCATTTAAAACTGTGCCAAACCATTGTTTTGATTTAAAAAATTTTTTTTTCCATTTTTGCAGTGTTTTTGAGAGATTCTGTCAGCTTTTGAAAAAGTCCTCCCCTTCAAAGTGGGAAATCCTGTTAGTGAAGAACATCTCAAAAGAAAAAGAATTTCAAGTGCACATGAAAGGCTCTTGAAGTGTGACTACTTTACAGCCTGATAGATCATGTCAGGTGAAACCAGGCGGTGTTTAACAAGGTAAGCAGCTGAACCCTTGCGGGTGGCCCTCCATTGCCCCTGCCAGCCCCAAGAACTGGAATCTTTTCACACATCTCTGGCCTTCAGGTTACCTAATTGTTGTGTTGAGTGGGATTTTTTTTGTTGTTGTTTTTTTGAGCTCCCTGTGGTAATTGTTTATTAGAAACAACGTGCATTGTCATTCTGATTTCTATCTCGGACAAATACCTTGTTCGCTCTGGTTAGACACACATTTGAAGGAAACTCATGTCAGAATACCAATGACATTTTAGGTACGTTCCTTTATTTATACTGCAATTATTTTCTTGGGACACCCACAGACTAGTGGGTATTTCATACGTTAACCTGCAGTGTTTGTAATAAGACAGTAGAAAAGATTTCAGCACATTATCAGTTTGAGTACTAGCATCTCACATACAAGACTTTTTCTTTTAGTATATTAAATGTGCAAAACAGTCATCAAGATAGTGTAGAAACTGTTTCCAGTTTAGAAAGCATCAATATGCATTTTTTCCTGTACAATAAGCAATCTGGGGTAATACTACTACTACCCACTTTATCATTAGAGTAAGACTTGCTGTTTTGGGATAGTATGAAAACACATTCAGCTGGGTATTCCAAAATGGATGCTGAGGAAACAGTATCAGAGACATATACTCTATACATAGAGTAACATTTTTCCTGGTATACAGTCCTATCTGTCATTGATTTTCTCAAAATTCTGCTCCCTTACTGAAGTTGACTATCCTAACTCTCCAGGCTTGTTTCCTGAAAGATGCTGAAGGTTCCCATTCTATGCATAGGATAGTTAGGAGTAACTGCAACATAAATATGCTTTAGTCAGTAGCTAGAACTAATAATTTGCATAATGAACTGCTAGATGCTGCTGTCATTAGACCATGAAGAGAATTTGCAAAATATCTGGGAAATCTGAAGACCCAGGCTTCGAAAACAGCTGTTCCTTGCCCTGCATGGTGGCTCCTATGGAACAGATGTTACCTCCGAAAACCAGTAATAATGGGCAAAAAAACCCCAACCATCCAAGAAAAATTAACTTTTCTTTCCAGGATCTCTAACAGCCTGGAAACAGTAAAGAAACCAAACTTGGATCTGGTTCATATCTTAGAACAATGCTACAATATTCTATAAAATACTTTGTATACTATTGGACTTACTGATGGGCTCTTCCTGGTGTCATATTTGATTAGGTAAAATGGCGGAAAGCGAACTCAATCATAGTGGAAATATTGGTGGATTAGATCACAAATTCTGGACTTTTCTTCATGTGAACATGGCATCTAAGCAAAGCCATTGTTTTTCCTGTAATAAGTAACAAAAGGTTTATTAAGTTTCAAATCAGCCATTCTTCGCCTTGCTTTAGAGCAGGTTTTTTTGAAAGTTACTGGGAAATTAGACTCTTGGGTCTTGTTTCCCAAAGTGACTTCAGCATTTCAAAGCCACAGAGGGAAAAATCAGTGGGTTTGAAACATCATATCTAAGCACGAGACCAACAACAGTATTATTTACAAATATCGCAGTGGATTTAGTGGTAAAACCTTACTATTACATATATGAGTTCATCCAATAAAACTACCAAATGCTTTCTTTTTTCTTCCATTTCTTTGAATGGTGATGACAGATTTTAGAGGCAGTGGGCTGGTGTTTAAGTTGAAGACCTCTCATATCATCTTTGTACAACAGAACTCCTGAGTAATCTTGGAGACGCTGTCTCCTCCCTTCTCTCTCCACTATAGTTCTTTGCTTTTTTTGCAGTTGAACTAGTAATGTCAAATTTGACCTTCACGTAGGGCTGAGTCTGTATAGAGTGGTCGTATAGTGTGGAGAGTCATCCTATATAAAAGCCTATAAATACATTTTACTTGAATTAAATCCCTGATTACAAGTGTAGTCTTCCCTGTCTTGTGCACTCAGTGTTGTCTTTGCCCTAAATGGAAGCAGCTGAGCAAGAATTCGTTTCATGAAGGATTTCAAAACAGGTAGCTGGATCCCTAGCTGTCTGGAATGGTAAAGAGTAAATGGCCAAATGCGAGAAACAAATTAAATTAATTCCTTTCTTGTGTATTGTCTGCATCTAGCCTTTTTTTTCTCATCTTAGAAGAAACAGATCTAATACTCCCAATGTAAACCAAAACCATATGTCATTCTCAATTAAGTAATTGCTCTAAATTGCCATAAGTAAGAGATGCGTGCCTAGGTATGTCCACATTGTAAATCCACAGAAAAGGGAGTAAGAAATTAAGAAGTTTCAAATGGAAGAAGGATCATTAAATGAGTTACTTTACCCTAAATGTTGTAACTGGCCTCTCTTACAAGAACAGATACTTTAAAACTGCAGAGATGATAAATGAAAACTTCATTAATTTAGGTCTTTACCCTTGAAGGATATGTCTCTTCATATATATACATTTTTTTTCCCTTCCTCGCTCCCTTCCTTCCGTTCTGCTCTCTTCTTTTTTTGGCTGTAGACACACAAAGCAGTATCATTGTGATTCAGGATTTATTTGAAGAGATTTCATCTGGAATGGAGTCAAGCAGAGCAGTGGCAGGGGAGCTTTTACAGATTATGACCTGTAATCTGGTTAATACTCCGAAACACAAAGATCCAAATGTTGAGTAATTTTGGACAAGACCACAGCCTATGTGGATATGTACCCTTCTGACAAGACATCCTGGAGGCCAAGATGAAACCAGCTTAGAAGTCCGATGTGAGATAAAATGTTGTTTATATAACTACTGATACTTAAGTGTAATGTTTTCAACAAGAGCAACATAAACTTTTAATCACAAGACCACCTCTTTATCCTCTATCACCTTGCATGATGTTTCTCCTGGCAGTAAAAAGCTGCACAGGACTTAGCACAATATAATTTCATCTAGCAATACTAAAGGCAGTAGGGAAGTAGCCATTAAAACCTAAAGCTTTTAATCTCTCTTTTGGAGTTCATCAGACAGCAAACTGGTTCACAAAACTTGGCTCAGGTCCTCAGCTCTTGACTAAGTTTCACATCCTCACGAAAGGTTAATTATATAGATAAAAGGTACATGTAGCATGCATATTTTAGATATTTTTCCACAGGAACATTTGTATAAGGTATCTGATCAAAGCTTCTTAAAACCTTGAGTTACTCTAATTTTAAGGTAATTTATAGTTTTAAAAACACAGTAGATACCTGCTGTGGAAGCTCAAAAGACAGACAGAAATCTTTCTGTACTTGCTGAAAGCCAGTAGCTATGTAGCTAATGCCAAAGTTTGTTGGAAAGTTAAACCACCTTCTGGTGACAGCCCTGCCCATAGATCCAGAAAGAACACGGTCTTCATTTCTGTTTCTCTCTCAGGTTTGGTCATCAGCTACACCTTTTGAAAGTGAAAAACTGACTGTGATTTTTTAAAAGCAGGAAAACTTATTTTCCTCTCCTAGTCTAGGAATAACAATTAGGGGAAAAGAATGAGATTATTTATAAAGTCTTGGACATAGTAGCCAGAAAGAATCAGTTCTCCTACTTTTTGTCTTCAAAAAAATCAGTTTAAAATTAAAATCGTATTTGTATAAATATACTTAAATGTTGTCAGTTAAATAAAAATACCTTTACATTTGAGAGATCTAAAAAATAAATTATTTGTCAACATATTTTACTGCTCATTTATTTGAAAAAATAAACTCTTCTTTAAGGAAAATAAAGTAAAAATGCACAAGAAGACGATATTTAATTGTACAAATCCAAGCTTCCTGTGTGCTGATTTAAATCATTCCACCCTGAATTCAGCCTTTCCAGTCCCTAAGCTTGTGGTAGTGGAGTTTTCTGGCTTTCCTTCAGTTTCTCAGTGCCTTTGTGGTAATGGTTGTGCCTGAAAAGGGAATGCAATGTTCCAAGTGACTTCACACAGACATGCCTAGGGCCTGATCCAAGCCTATTGACAGGGGCTGGAGTCCTTCCATTTGCTTCAGTGAGCTTTGAATCGGTTATTTTATAAGGATGTTGCCTCCTGGCTTCCTGATGCGGTAGACCCGCACAAAGAGGCCACATTTGCAGGGCTCCTTTTCTCGTACTCTGCCAAGCAGCTTCCTCGGATCTAGCTCACCTTCACCATAACTTACTATCGTATTCAAAGAACTGCTTTAGGTCTCTTTCTTAGCCTTAGGGCATTTAGGATTAATGTGCTCATTGTGTTACCTTTTATTTTTTGTAACAGAATCCGATTTGATTACTTTCTATTCACAAACCTAATTTTTCTAGATTTCCTCTGCTGTTACTTCTCTGGTCCTCACAAATAATGGTTGCTCTTCCCAATTCAACATCATTTATGAAAATTACTATTAACTGTCTTTCTGGGATTGCTAATGAAGTTAAAAAAGGCCCAGCATAGATTCCTGTTGTAATCTAGGATTCTCTTTCCCATTGCCTGTGATGTTGTTTGTGAATACCCTTTGTATACAGTCTTCCAAGTTGTCCTATCAAGTGATAACTATCTTCCCAAACTAATCTAAATCTGTAAAAACTAGAAGAAAATATAGCCTTATATTTAACCAGAATCCAAATGCAGTACAGCCAGCACTAGAAATTACACTTCCTGTTCAACCAGACAGATTCTTATGGACTTTCTTAGCTTATTAAATAAGGGCATCTGTTATTCTGTCAAAAAAAAAATCACGATCAACAGTTAAGTTTTACTAGTTTTAAGCTCACAGTGCTTATTTTGTAGGACTCTTTAATCATCTGGATGTTTATTGGCCCTGTTTCTCCTCTCCAAGGGATACAAAGTAGTCCCTGTCATAGGCCAGAACATTTTTGAAAGTTGAAATCTTCTCCCTTCCCTTCCCTTCCCTTCCCTTCCCTTCCCTTCCCTTCCCTTCCCTTCCCTTCCCTTCCCTTCCCTTCCCTTCCCTTCCTCCTGTATGTCTTACTTCATTAGGAATTAAAACCGGTAAATATGCCAGTGGTACAGTAAGTTCACAGTTTAACTCCTTTGACACTGCTAGGGTGTCAGTTATCTTAAGCAGGCAACTTGCCAGTGCTCATATATTTCAAGTATTCCCTTTTTCAGTCTTTCCCAATACAAATTTTACTGGGTCTACCTGCCTTAATTTTTCTGGCATCTTCCTCCACTTGCTTCAAAGGAATTATTTTTAAATTGTTTGGTACTGTACCTTACACAGTTTTAAGGCACAATTTTAATTTCTCTTATCATTTATGAACAAACAGCTCAGTCTTGCCTCTTCTAAAGTTAATAGGAGAGTTAATGGTACCTCTGGAAGGCTCTAGAACGCTACCGAGTTTCCAAGCCTCACCAGGTGTGAGGTATGTAGCCGACCTCTGTGCCAGAGTGAGATCAAGCCAGGAATCACCTCACTGTGTAACTTAGTTTCCATGTAAAGACATTCCAGGAAAGGAGTTGTAACACACCTGAAACTAGGCTTGATGAGCACACATGGTGGATACCTTGCCTGTTAGACAGACTTTACCCCTGGTATTAAAGAGACAACTTTCTTTTCCTGATCCATTTGTTAGCATGGTGTCACTATGCCTTCTTACCTTAGAAGGATAAGGAACTGCTGGAGAGAGCCCAGTGTAGAGCAACCAAGATGCTGAAGGGAGTGGAGCATCTCCCTTATGAGGAAAGGCTGAGGGAGCTGGGTCTCTTTAGGTTGGAGAAGAAGAGACTGAGGGGTGACCTAATTAGTGTTTATAAATATGTAAGGGGTGAGTGTCACGAGGATGGAGCAAGGCTCTTCTCGGTGACAACCGATGGTAGGACGAGGGGTAATGGGTTTAAACTGGAACACAAGAGGTTCCACCTAAATTTGAGAAGAAACTTCTTCTCACTAAGGGTACCAGAACACTGGCACAGGCTGCCCAGGGAGGTGGTGGAGTCTCCTTCTCTGGAGACATTCAAAACCCACCTGGATGCCTTCCTGTGTAACATCGTCTGGGTGTTCCTGCTCCGGCGGGGGCATTGGAGTAGATGATCTTTCGAGGTGCCTTCCAGTCCCTAACATTCTGTGATTCTGTGATGTTGATTCCTGTTAAAGTCTTATTCCATCATTCATCACGAAGCCACAGAGCTGCCTCCCAAACCTCATGTTCTGCTTTTTGGTTTTTTTTTAATGGCAATTTAACTGATATATTTCAATAAAAGTGTCATTTTGGCATTGTAGGTTGCTTCTCAACCGGTGAGCTTTAAATCTTCCTCTGAATCTTACTCATTAGATCCTACAATAATTCCTCGGCTAAAATTTTCATAGTGTTCAAAGAGCAGTTTATCTGAATTAATACTGTAGTTTCAAGTCTTTTTGGTGGCTTTCCATTACAAAATGTTACCTGAGTGATGAAGAAGGTGGAATGTCTTTGCACTATGTTTGCTTTATATTGAAAAAACTACTTTCAGGGTTGGTTGGTTGTTTTTTTTTACCAAATAAAATAACTTAATCTTCTCTTATTTTATACACAGAGCTCCCACTAATACCATTAGGAAACCCAGCTGCACTTGAGGAGAAGTAGACTCTTTTTTGTTGTAAAAAAATAGAGAAAAAATATACCAAATGTATTAGCTGAAGGAACAGCTGAAATAAACTCAAGAAACCTTGGTGAATAACTTTCAGTCAAAAAAAGCTGAAGTGACAAAAGACTGATTGTGGATCTTCAAAGCAAATAAACACCCCCCCAAAAAAAGAAAGCAAAACCACAAAGGATTATAAGCAGTCAAGATATAAGTCCTGTTTTTTTCTATTTTTTTTTTTTAGGTTCACACAGTGCTGTATGGAATAGCAGGACTCTGGTCTTGAGTTCTCATCCCTCTGGGCAGAGCTCAAACAGCAAACTCACCAGGTGTGTGTCTGCTGGGCAGGTGAAGACAACTGTCCTTTTGAAATTCCAAAGCAAACTAAGCAGCCTGTGAATACCTTGCTGCTGAGAGTGACACAACCTCTGAATTTTTGGCACTGCTCTTTTGAGGAAAGGAGTAATGATGAAATATAGTAGGGATAATTACCAAATTGATAAGAGTGAGTTTTCAAACAAGAAACAGGCATGTTTAGGGGGAGAGAGAGGAGAGTGTTTGTTATTTTTAACTACAGGTCATTAGCCACAGAGCATCAGCTCTCAAATCAATGGGAAGACTGACATTAGTTCAGTAAAAGTCAAATCAACCACCAAAATACTGTATAAATTGGAAGTTACTTTGCTCTGTTTTGAATTGCTTTTCTCTACAAATCTGCTTCTCTTGGCTGCACCACTTCATCATGTAAACACATTCTAAGTCGGCTCCATGGAGGAGAACAGCTGGTGCTGAGGATCCATCATTCATACCATACGATCTCTAATGTGTATCCACCTGGAGGGTGGCAAAAGGATTCTTTCATACTATCTTCAGTCTGGTCTCCTATGTCAGAACTGTGCGTTAGAGCTTTTTACCGCTGGGGCATTATTTTTAAAATGTTTTACCAGAGAGCAATCTGGATTGTTTGCTCTCACACCACCTGCAATGTGAACCAAAGCCTGCTAAGTGTAAATCACTTGATCTACTGTTTAAATCATGCTTTGAATCCAAATGAAAATGCTAGTATAGGTATAAATCATCCTAAATATGAATGATCTGCAACAAAGTGAGGCTGTAGAAGTTGTTGGGGAACTTTTGTAAGAATATGCTTAGCAAAAGAGAGAGATATGGCAGCTAATATTTGACCAGGAAATGTGTAAGTGGGAGCACAGAAAACTGGTACTAATTCCATGGTTGTCTCCAGAAAGTAAAATGAGTCTTTGTTAAGTGATGCGACCATGAAATCATGTCTCCAAAATATTCCTCAATGTAACACGAGCAGTACTAAGTGTAGATTTGGTGTCTTTTCATATCAGTAAGGGTCTGTCGTAGGGCAGTTTTATGTTCCCTATATTAGCATTCTTTTGAGTCCCTCCTTTTTCTCTTTGTCATATATTTCTCCTTTTATTTCAAATGTGGAAGTTGATTGGTTTGGGGTAAAATCAGTTTAAATGAGATTCCATTTAGATTTTACTCTATAGTATGATGAAATGCCAACTTGTCTAGCACTTTAATTAATTAGAAACCTGTTTAGGACATGAGGTGGTATGTTTTAATTTCTAAATAGCCTATTAAAAGTATTGTATGAAATTTTTGCTGATGTTTTCATGAAGAAGCATACTGATTACTGTAATAAAATGCCTGTGGATCTGAGTTCAGAGAGTATTTCTGAGACCCAAAGGAATTAAAGTCCAAGGGATGTGTGAAATGTGAAGTCCTAATGTGTACATTAGTTCTCACCAGTCGTAAACTTTTTGCCCCTTCTCCATACTTTTGCCCATGTCTCTTCCTTTCCTCGCTTTTGCATCTCATTTACAGAAAGACTCTGCTACATGTAGAGGTCACAAAGATTTCTCTTTGAACTATGAGAGGAACAGGCAAAGAAAGAACTCCATTTACATGATTTTTTCAGAATTCCACTGTGACTCCATGTAGACCAAGACAATCCTCACAATAATTTGGCTTAGATTTCAGAAAGATGAGAAGTTCTGGAAAGGCTGCCATAAACTGACACATCCACATAGAGCACTGGTTCAGTAATTTTTTGGGATATAATTGTCATAATACCCATTCCTAAGAATTTATTGCGGGAAAAAAAAATGCTGCACAGATCCTATTAGTCCCTTGCTGTCAAGAGCGCAATATTCTTGCCACAACCAAAAGGGAATCAATAAACATATATCTTTTAATTCAGAGTCAGTGTGGGCTTTTTTAGCTACAGCTTATGTTTCTCATAAAACTCTTCAGCAAATAGCATTTACTACTTCATGCAAAGACAGGCATCTCGTACAAGTTAGCCTAACTTCTTCTTCAAAGGATTTGAAAACTGGCTATCTTAAGTAATGTTCACGCAGGGAAATACTTTCAATAGTTGTGGCTGATGTTTACACTGCTTTTCTTGAAATTCCAACAGAAATATAAAGTGCTTAGCTCTAGAAGGACAATATTTGCATGATGTAATAATTTTTCCACATGAAAAAAAGTTTGCACTAATGGTACTGCAGAATGAACAGACAATACAATGAAACTGAGTAGAGCTAATAGGGCAATGATAGGTATTGATTGCATGTGTTGCAGCAAGATGATGTAAGTTCAAAATTTATTTCCTGGACCTCTCCTAAGAGAACACGGTGTGAACTTTTCTCCTGTGAAACCAGAGGGCCTCCAACTAAGATTTTCAGGAAGATTAGAAAGGAAATGAGCAGGGATTTGTAATAGGCACTTCTGGCAGAAGTAAAAACCTCTTCAAGAGGGAGAGAATTACAGGGATGTTATTCTTTATCCTGTACACATAAATCAATGTTTTCATTTAGTTTCACTTAATTTTTCTCTAGGAACCATCTTTGATATAGTAAGATAAGCATGAGTGTTTAGCGTATTTGCAAGGATAAATAGTCCACCATTGGATTTTGGTGCATATGCAACCACTCATTGAAGTTTTCTGTTAATTTTTAGTTTGAAAGTCATGTTTTGAGGGTGCATGTAGGCATATGCTATGGTGTAGCAAAATCACTACACATTCAAAACGTTTTACTTCCTAACTTCTACAGCTTTCCCATTACCTACTCTTCTCAAAGCATGAATCAAATCCTCTGTTCTCATGCAAAAGTAGTGCTTTTGAAAAGTAATTTGGAGGCTGAAGTCCTCTCTTGATCTACATAGCAGAATTAGTCTCAATCATCTAATTTTACCCAATACTAGTTGTCTAATTCACTGTCTGAATTGACTGCTTTCAGAGCAAAACTGGCATTCAGATTGAAGACTTCTGTGATGATTTCTCTGTCCTTTCTAGACCTGAATAAAAGCTGTGATACTAACCCTCAATTCCTCATGTATTTATGAATGAAGATTATTGCTGGAGTTCAAAACTCTTCTTTCCTCTGGTATTAGTTCAGTCTGCTGACTCTCTGCATGAGACTTTCAGATACAGCAGCTGTTAACCTATATTATAAGGTATTGTCTATCATGGCTTTAATTTTCTCAGTCTAGAAAAAGGCACTGTTGATTGAGACTGCCAGGGAAGTTATTTTCATTTGTTTCATCGCCTTTTGTAAGACATCAGCTAGGAAGTGGAGCTACTCCTACCATTTATAAGTACACCTGCTTTACAGAATCTGTGAAGTTTCCCACCAAGTGAACTTAAACTATTGTCAGCACACAGTTCTCGGAAGTAACTGTGCCACAGCTGTTCTGATGTGGGTTATTCTCATTAATGATAAATTAGTAACATGATAAAAAAATCTGGGAAATTGTGTCAAGGTAGATCAGAAGCCAACGTCTGCTCTGACATAGGTTAAAGGCAGAATGAAGAACTTTAAGACAATGGACTTCAGATGTATGTGATAACACAAGGGGTTTATATCACTGTGGAAATGCCAAAGAGGAGAAAAATATTTTGAGCAAATAATGCTAAATTCAGAAGAAATGCATCATGTCTCAATCCACTAATATTTTCTCTCAGGAAATAACTATGTGAAGGGCTGATCCTGTTCTCTGTACAGACAAAGCTCCCTTTATGTTACTGAGTTTTGCTGGTGTTAGAACTACCTGATTGGTATCCAAATGTATTCAGATTTACAATTTGAAGCGTCTCATAATCTTTCCAGCAAAAATACAACACTTAGTGGTCCCAATCCAGTGAAGACGTCCACATAGACAGATTCTTATTTACTGCCAGAGTGATTTACAACAGCGGAGACTAAATCTGCCATTAAGATCATTGACATAGCCTTCCTCTAAAGCAAGCCAAGAAACATTAATGTAAAACTCTCTTCTTATTACTGAATGTTGTTTATAGCTGTTCTGTCAGTGCTCACCTCATATAGATTCAGTACAACTGCTCATGTATTCATTCCCCAATGCCAATTTTTGTGCTTTATTTCCTCTTCTACTAAAGAGGCCTAACTGAAGTGAAGTAAATATTATTCTTCTGGTACCAGAAATATGGAATTTATATACAAATTCCATGAGAAGCTTTTATATCTAGGCAGGCTACCAGCCTAATGAGATGATTAACTTATGCTTATTTCATTAAGCTACAAGATGATTCCTATTAAAGTGGGGTTTTTTGGACACTGTGATAGTGTACCCTTGCATATGAGCATGTGCTCTGAATAGGAATTTCAAAGCAATCTAAAAATCTTTTACATAACATTTCCTGAATATTCCAGGAAGATAGATCACATTCTCTTAACATTGTCAGAACAAATAATTAATTAAATCAACCCCCCACCAACACTCAAAACCAAACAAAACAAAATTTCCCACCACTTCACTAGAAAAGGAGTTATTTGTTTTACTTGTTGACCAAAACCGGTTTATCTCATATAGATACAATACGTAGGTATCAATCCTGGTAAAGGTGCAGTGAAAAAATAATCACAATGACAGCTAATACATTCATAATTTTAAATAAAAATTTGTTAATATTTTCAGCTAATAGCCTGGCCACATAACTGAAGAAATACCTTTCAGATAAAAGTCTTCCCAAAAGAAGGGGAAGAGTTTTATACATCATCCTGCTAAACTGAAGATGCTTTACGATATGTTGGGAAACCTTTTTTTCCTCTAAAGACTCGGTAACCATTGTGATGACAGGTCTCCTTTCAAAAGAAAATACCATCCTATCTACAATATCTCTGTGATAAGAGCCCTCCCCAAATATGGGAGACAGTTTAAAGTACTCTGCCTCAGGAGACTTCGGCCTTCATTTTTAACTCTTTGCCTTGTGCTACAGCCACAAGACTGCAAGGGTTTTGGAAGGGAAATCATTGTTAGTCCTGCCTGTTGAATTATTAAATATTCACAAGGACAAAGACTGTGAGCATAGCCCTGCGCCAGTTCAGATACTTAGTGAACTGCATAGGGATGTAGTACAAAAGACCTGGGTTTAAATCCTCAGCCGTTTGCATTAGGAGTGCAATAAAAGCAGACATTTTTCCTGGATTTCAAAGCTGAACTTTTATCCCCTACTGAATTTGAAACAAAACCACCTTGAACATTTAAGTTAGCTGCAAGCATGTTTTAACTATAGCATCAACATCCCACCGTATCAAGGGATAACTTAGAAATGTGAATGGCACCTGTCCCTATGAAGAAAATGCACACTCTTTCTGTTTGCTTAGCCTTTCTTGTAAACACAGGCCATATGTGAATGGTTATAATCGATGCCTGTGTTTATATGCAGTCAGAATAATACGTATTGTATCAAAGCCACATGCCATTATTTTCTTTCAGAACAAGTAGACCTTATTCATTTCACTCCTGATATCACACTATGCTTTTACATTTGTAGGAATATGTTATCCTAATAGACACCAACCAGATATTGACTCTCTGTATGAAGTTTGTATTACCTGGGCAACATACTTCAGCTCTAGCCTACTGCATGCCAGTCATTCCAGCAGTAACCCTGCTGGGTGCAGAATGGACAACTGTATTCAGTTTTGTGGAATTAATTACTTTCTAGAAAACAATGTATAATTAAAAGATAATATAAGTTGTAACCTCTGTATTTGCAAAACTACTGTTGCACTTAAAAACCCACACCAACTTGAGTACTTCCTTTCTCCAAAGAAAATAATTAAAAGTTAAATCAGAGAAGCGTGGTAAGTTATACAATTAATTATTGGAAGAGCATCTGGATCTTGAAAGATTTAGCAAGCACAAGGAAATAATTGCAGTAGGATCTTCATTAGATTTGATACATTTTGCATAACATTTTTTTTTCTTTTAAATTAATCATTGCTATTTGTCACTCAAATATTTCTGAGGTAATTAACCTAACACGCATACTGGCTCTGGTCCATAGCATACATCCATAATGCTCAGGTCAATCTCTGCGGATTTCTTGTTTCTTTCTGATATGTCAAGGCAGAATGATGTTTTTTGTACTCATTCTCTACAGCTCTGCTGAGTTTATAAAAGATACTGAGTGCAATGAGCCAGGTCATGCCTGCTCTTTAAAATGTGCTTTGCAGAAGATTTAAGAGAATAGGGACAAAAAAAATGTGTTAAGTACAGTATTTTGTACTCAATGCTGGAAGCAGAGTCCATACAACAACAGTCACTTTGTGTTACAGTAGTGTTGAGATACATATTGAGTTTTGCTTAACAATCCACTCCTAAAATGAAGGATCATCTTGGAGTAAAAAACTGTAGAAAGAGAGAGAGAACAGGAGAGGTGGGGCCACAAGTCACTTTTTCTGTTGAAAGCTATATTTAATACTGCTCTTGATACTGAAAAGTTTTCAGACAGCTCTACAAAGAATTCAGATCATCAGATTTAATGACTTTGGGCACCTAAATTAGGTATTTCAGGTTTAGGAGCCTAAATTCAATCTAAATGGCTTAATCCGAAAGCTGTTATTTAAACAGGGGCTAATAAGAATTTCTGAAAAACATCTCTGTCTATTCAGATATGGATTGAGATCCCCAAATTTTGAGACCTATATTCAGTTATTTTGCACCAGATCATCAGATCATCTTTCTTGCTTTTAGGGCAGCAGTGGGTGGGGAGGGAACCAAGAGTGCCTACAGGAGTAATGCAGAGGTATTTCTCTATCCATATCTTAGTTTCATAAGAATTTAACTTTGTTATTTTCCCCGTTTGCTTGAAGTGAAATGAGAGAGTATTTATAAGGGATTTCGAAGACATCAAGCGGTGTACTGTGAAATTCTAGAATTTCTTAGAAGATACCTATCTAAGGTGAGGGGAAAAAAAGGCTGTTCTTTTGTCAGCCTTAATATCGAATGCCACAACTTAAGAGCTTTTAGCATGAATTGTAAGCAGTGAGACAAATAGCTGCCATTGACAGGAAGAAGTAGGGCACAATTGTTAGAGAGGGTAAAGGTTAATAGAATCAAGGAAATCTGGCACCTACACGACATATATATCTGATTGAAGACAGAAAGATACTGCGTCTTAGCTGTAAAATATTTATACATAATAACTGTCATCAGTATCTTGTTGATAAAGATCCCTGTTTGTAGAAGATAAAATAAATTAGAATAAAGTTTTGAACTATCAGGAAAACAATGTTTTGAAGCAGCCCAGAAACTGGAATAACGTAGTGACAGTTTTGTCCCATTAAAGATGATGTTTTATTTGCTTCAGAAGAATGTTACTTGATGTGAAGATATTCAAGAACAAGATGAAAAACTGTTAAAGATCTCAATTACTAGGATATCTTTTTAACTAGGGATTTGGCTTGCTTGAGTTTTAGTTGTTGAAAAGCTGCTCAATGGGCTCACAGGGGTGACCAGCCCATCCCTCCCACGCTAAGGGAATCATAAGGGCTCCTCCCAAGCTGAAAAGGCAATTTGAACCTGTTTACTCTATAAGGCAGGCAAAATTTTCCATCACTTAAAATTTTGGCGTAAAACTCTTATTCCAACTGCAAAATTGTGCATTAGCCATGGGAATAAGCATGAGGTATTAATCTGCTTAGATTTCAATAATTTATCCTCTGAGGCACCCAATGGATAGCAAGTTTAGCCAAGTAGCTTGAGGGAATGTTTAAATAGAACTTTTCACGTATTAAACAAACATTGATGACTGACAGTAAAACATAAATTAAAGTCATAAGAAAAATAATCACAGAATCCACTGCTACGATAGAGAGCTTTGCAAAGGTAGACGAAATCCCAGTTGAAGCTAAACAATATAGCCCGTTACTGTCAGAATTTCTTCTCTTTTCTTAGCCTTATATCTTACTGACTTACTGCATTTTTAAAAATTTTTGCATAGCTTTGAAGTATTTGGCCATAATTTGCACTTCCCACTATGGGAATGTTTATCAAGTGACATCTGGATTGTTAACTACTCTGTTAAGATAGGAGTATTCAAAAACGTAATCAATAGCTAATTTTTTTTTGTCGTACCTTAGGGAATTTTATCCCATATTTCCAGTCAATTACTTTGAAACATATTTCCAAGTTACCTCTGCATAGGATTTCTCTTTTTTTTCCCTCCTTGATCTTGAAAAATTAGGTCAAACTTGATTTTTAGGTCACAGTGAAGAAGTAGAAAAATCAGTAACTCCTTCACACTGTGCCTTATAATAACCCTTTCATTTATCCACCATCCTGATCTTTTATCAAAAAGATGAGAAGTGATGAGTTTCATACTTACTACTTATAAAAAAAAGTCACACCATTTTGAATGACAAATAATTTATCTTATCAATATATGACAACCTGAAGACTTCAGTGATAGGTCAAAAATTTATTTTTTGTGTCAAGTTCAAAACCTCAACATTCTAGAGCTAGAATAGCTTTTGGATGTGTTTTGCTGCTTCTAAGGGGAATCAGAGTAGTTTAAAATCAGTTAAGATATTTCTATAAATTGCTATAGTATCATTGCAGTATCTTCACAACTCTGAGTACCTATTAAGAATTTCTCTTCAAGCAAGATTTTGTATTTGTACCCTGCAAGCCAAAGGGTGGAGTAAGGATGCCTTTGCAACCTGTTTCTTGAAATATTCGAACACCTTGAATGGAGTTGAGTTCATGGGTACCAGAAATTAAACCAGACAAGTTCATTTCAATCTATAGTCAATAAAAAAAAAACTGAGGGAGGTTGGAACCACAAAACAGAAACGGCTTTTTGAATTGCAATATTTCACAGGCCCACGCTTAGGTCTTCTACAGGCTGCCACCACACCAGTACCGATGAGGGAAATGCGAAAGGAGTACAAGTAACAAACAAAAGCTCCAGACCATATCCCAAACTCACTGCCAGGTTCTAAAAAAAGGCTTTAAAATGTAAAATTATAGGCATTTGAAATTGTCCTTTTAATTTCAATTATTGCGCTTTTGCTTGGCTTGTATGAAAGAGAAAAAAAGGCAAAACTGCGCTTAAGGGTGGCTGGAAGACTAGCAGAGAAGAGAGAAGGAAAGCACAGTCCTGTTTTCTTTGTAGCACCTCTTTGCTATAGAAACTTCTTTTGCAATCTTGAGAGAGGTCAGAAAAGAAGAACAAATGTGACCCCTAGAAAATAATCTCTTTCATCTCCCTCGATCTGCTAAGGATACACTTCTTGTCTTGCAAATGGAGGCGTTTGAGAGTCCTTGCTCACAGTGTCTGGTTAAGCTTCATCTTTGGTGCTAACAACCAGTGCACTTTTGACCTCCCTGTGCTGCAGCAGACATACAGTGGCAAAAAAGGTCAAGGAACAACTTTTCCACAAAGCCTGTAGTCTGACAAACCTTTTCCTCTGGGCAACCTCGGAACTTGGATCTTGGCCTTATTGGAGTTGATTTTAAGACAATTCAAGGTGGCTCCACTGTGAGCAGAGACAGTCATTCTTCTAGGATTGCTGTGGAGACCCCATGCTAGTCCCCTTCTTGAGACACACTTGTCTTTACACTTTCTCCAGTGTTTATGTTCAGCCTTCTGTGCCTTTAAAAAGGGAGGGAGATAGGAGCTTTCTGTTCTCTGCAGAAGCATGGGCTTATCTAGCTGTGGTGGGAGCAAAGCGGACAGGGACAGGAAAAGTGCACATTTTTTGGAGTCACTAAATTATTCAGCTGCCCAGAGTGCATATACAAGCACTGGAAATACACAGACTATTAAATATATAAAACAGAAAAGCTTTTTTTTAACATAAATAAAAACTAAGCCTTTCAGCACTGTCTTATGCAAATACTCTTAACTCATAGCTTGTAAAACAAATTAATAGTGCAATAGCCATTCTATTTTTCTGTCTTAAAAAAATATTAAAAACTTAGTCCCACAAAACTGGTCAGGAACTCAAATCCAGGCAACATTCCATGATATAATCTAAGGGACTTATCTGAGTGTTCCATTTAAAGTTTTTTTCCTGACATTTTTGACCTTTTTCTTCATGTTTATATTCTAGGACACATGGTATGCTACAAATAAGCTGTGTCTCTTTCATTAGGTGATACTAAAGGGCAATTTGTCATGTTCTATGGCACTGTGCACTTAGACACTTTAATTGTGAAAAGGATCTAAATTTTGCAAAATCTTGTGTTGGCAACAATAATCACAAATTGCAATGCAATTTAAAAAATATACCTAGTTAACGTTTTCTTTAACTGGTAGAATTGCTTTAGAACATAAGCATTTGTATTTAAGTGTGTAGTTTGTTACAGAACTCAATACTCAAATTCAAAAAAACTATAATTTACTTTTTCCAAAGATACTTACAACAGTAAAATTGAATGATATTATTATGGAATAAATAAAGTTTAAAATCTTCTATTTCTAACTGGCCTTTGAAACAGATTCCTATATTCAGAATGAGAAAATTAAAAAACCCAGTCCAGTCCAGAAGTAGTAAGTAATATACAGCACCATAGCAAGCTTATCATGTTTAAAATGCCAGAGCATTACTTAACCAAAAGTATTGTCATGTGATGGGGTATAGTACGAATGAAACTGCTATGGCACAAATAAATCACTATGTCTTTTTAAAGAATATGGTGTGTAAACATGTTTAAGTGCCTGGTCTATTCAAGAGGTGGCGTCCCTGCCCATGACAGGGAGGTTGGACTAGATGATCTCTAAGGTCCCTTCCAGCCTAGGCCATTCTATGAAATCTATGACTTGGGCTAAGGAAAGGTGTTACAATTCTTATTTCACTCATTTGACATATTTCAAACAGGTGCTAGACCTCTGATTCTGTAGGCAGATTCATCCCGATTTGGTAGCACTTCAATGAGCTCAGATGAGTTGCTTCTTGTTTCCATCTATGTAAGGGGAAAATCATCTTGCATACAGACTGACTATTTACGGGGGCCACTGGCGCTTTTTAGTATCTCGACAATACTGCCTTTTTGAGTGACTATTTCCTAGTCCTATCCAGAATCCCATACTTGTGTCACCGCTTATTTGTTTATTTATACACTGCCTTGCCCTAGTCAATACAAGACCTTCCACTTTCTGACACTGCGAAGGGACAAATGCTCAGGGGTCTTTGCCCCCTTTCATTCTAATCCTGTCCTCTGCACCAAGAAGAGAATTCCCTGATAAGCAAAACAGACAATGAGAGTCTGTAGCCTGCTTTATGGTGCAGGCATTACTAACAAATGAAAGAGCAAGAGCTGTGTTTTCAGAACCACTGTTTATGGATCCTTGTGCAGGAACAGCTTAGCTTCTGTTCACTAACATTATCACAACGAAGTCACATTTAAGGAAGTTGGGCCTGGTTTTAAATGTGGATGGGCATAACTGGAAGAACTGTACGCTATGTAATTTTGCTTCGTTTTAAACTTTGGCTGATGAGAATTGTTTCTTATACGTGAGTAGAAGTAGAGATAAAGTGTTGGTGGGTTGCTGTTTTTTTTTCTCCTTTTAATAACAAATAGATACTCTTCAAAAACCTTCTCTATTGTTACCTTTAATGCAAGGCAAAACCAACAATACAGTCACAAAAGAAGCAGCATTGGGGAAAATAACTTAAAAGAGATGCTAATATGAACATTTTGTTATGAGATCCGATTGGTATGAAGCATAAGATAAGGGCATTTTTATCCAAACTGATGTTTCAGCAAATAATATCGTAAAGATGATATACTTGCCAGGTACATTTTAGATTCAAGTATATAACTGTAGCCAGTACAATAATTCTGTTAGTAGCACACATTTACCTTGAGAAATGGTTTTCTTGGTTGTACAGAAGCCTCACCAAATCCTCTCTTCCCCACGTGCTGGTTCATATACCTTACTTAGCAAATTCTACCTTCCAAGCACCTGATCTGTCATTTCATTCCTTCCTGTTAAAGACTGTCAGCTGCTCTTTACCAGAGTGCCTGTGAAGTTTAGCCCACGTTCTTAAGCCTTTGTTTTCCAGCTCTACACACATATTCAGTGCTGAAAGTCAAGCTCTTCCCCAGAGGCCTCTTTTTCTACAGCACCAGATCTATACGTGTTTGTTGCAGATACTAAATAACTGCAGTTCTAATACCTCTGAAAATGTCACGTCAAACCTTCTTTTTAGAAGAGCTGGATGAAATCTCAGCCCCTGTTCACAGATGCCAGGGTTCAGCTGCAGATCTGTTTTGACGAAATCCCAGTCCCTGTTGAGAGATGCTGGTTGCTGTAAATGAGACTGGGCAAGCCAAGAACATTGCTCTGGCAGTGGCAAGAGCAACTGGAAGAAAGTTCCTGAAACTGCTTTTGGCTATATCCTTCCAGAAATTTCATGCGCATATGATAAGATATAATTATTAGAATCTAGATTTCTAAGGTTAACATGAACATTCTTCATGTCACCTTTGACTAAGCTTAAGACACACATTCAGAATTATTTCATTAGTGTGTTTACTCTCATGATAAGGGTCAGGAAAGATAAATATTATCGATCACCATTGAAAAACCATAAAAAATTATTTTCATGTATTTCCTATTCTAAAAGAACCACCTATCTTTTTATGATGATATATAAGATGGTTTGCAACTGAAATTATATAGTTTCTTCTACGAATATGTTAAAATCAGGAATTCCAGCTGCATGCAAAATCTGCTTTCCCT
>NW_009721283.1:39423-40541 GCF_000703405.1 Apaloderma vittatum
AAAGATCCATAAAGTAAAAGACTTGGTATAAAATTTTCCTGAGAGAAAAAGAAGAGCATATGATTGCATAAAACTTTCAAAGTACAATGGAAGTCTAAGAGAAATGTAATTATTATTGTCGGTTTATCACCTCAAACATGTTGTTGTAAATGTCATTATATCAGATGAGTTTGAAAACAGGTTTTCCATTTATTTGACAAGGTGATTCATTGTACAGAGCAGTTTAAGATGTCAGTCCTCGTGGAAAGAATTGAGTTGTGCTGATGTGCTTATGAACATTGCTCCATCAAAGTATATGATTAAAGAAAGGTTATTCTTCTGAAATATTGTTACCCAACTGGACTGAAATATGACTGTTTTCTGTATTGAAATATAATTTATCACAGTTAACTCCTTCTGGTATATGTTACGTATAGCATATGGAAAGCTGGTTACAGTTATCCACAAAATCATATTTGAGATAATTTCTCATGCTGCAGCACAATAGCTTGTCAAGTAATTGAAATAATTTGTTTCTGACATCACATCTTCATTCTCAACAGGGGAATGAAGAGGAGAGAAAAGAAACACATGCATTTTTGATTATTTTTATATGTGCCCCGCGTCTCTCAGTGGCCCATTTTTGATTGCTTCAGAGAAAGGCAGAAATCTTACACCTTGCTTCGGCCATTTTTGGATCAAGTTTGGGAAATTTCCCCTGTTCTTTCAGTGGATAACAGATTTCATCACGAAGAATGAAGTTTGCTTTCCATTGTCATTAGTTTGAACTAACCTGCTATCTTAGCACAGCTGCCTATTCTATATTCAGATTCCTTCACAATCCCACTCAGTAATTTCTTGTAGAAATGAAATTCCACAGATTAATTATATATCATGCAAAGCAATACAGTATCTTCTTCCATCATGTCTAAATTCACTATCAATCCATTTCTGTGAGTGACATGGTATTATGTGGCTGAGAGAAGAAGACAGATTTGTGTTAACCAACCCATCCACTATTTTGAATACTATCATGTCCATTGTGTTACAAAATGCTATCAAATAGTTATATACCATAGGTATAACTCAACTTTCCCTCTCCTCTCCTCTCCTCTCCTCTCCTCTCCTCTCCTCTCCTC
>NW_009721283.1:40620-65849 GCF_000703405.1 Apaloderma vittatum
CCCCCCCTCCCCTCTCCCCTCCTCTCTCCTCTCCCCTCCCCTCCCCGTTTCTTTTTGTTTCTCACATATCTTCTACACCTCTTTAATATGGTGACCTTTAAACTTCTGGATGCTGTCCTACGTATGAAAATCCACTGTGCAGGATATAGCACTAAGGACTAAGTCGCTGATACACTTACTGCCTTTGTATTCCCCTCTCACTGTGGCCATGAGTGGCGAGTGGCACTGAAATATGTACACACAGATTACAGTTTGACTTTACTCCCAATTGATGATAATTATTGACAGCACATTCCTCCCCTTCAAAGAACTCACACACAGATACCACTCCCCTTCCAAGAAGGAACTTCCTTTTCAACACCCTATGTTTAATGCAATCGCATGTTAATTTACTGACAATACTACATCTGATTGATATGCTTGGCGTGCTGAACAGCAGGTTCAGAAAAATGAGTATTCATGAATAGCATCACTTTACAGTTTTCAATAACAAGACTAGCAATAGAGATAAATCTCTTTCAATACAATGTATGCTTCTACCATTCCACAAAATATTTAACCAGAGCTAGTTCCCATCAACTGCCCTTGAAACTCCACCTCCTCCTCTTCTTCTTTTTTCAGTCATCAGCCAGCATAACACCTGCAGATCCGTAGCCTCCCTCTAGCCAGCATTACACATCTACCAGCCACCTTCTCGCTCCAAGCCCCTGTGGCTCGCCTGCTGCTTGTCCACCTTTCAAAATGTTACCTGGAAATTGCCTGTTACAAACATGAGTTGCAAACCCTTCCTTTAGTTGCTGAATTCTGTAAGAAAAGGTGTAACTGCTCAGCTCAGGAGACCAGAGGAGGAGGGATGCAAGAATATTAGAAATGAATAGCAACAGGTTTGAGATTTGTTTATATTCTCATTTAACTCTCCTTACAGAGGAAGCTTTCTTTAGTAGCCATATTAACAGTCAAAAATAGAGCTCTATGTGCATGAAAAGCTTTTTAAAGGGTTTGCCTCCACAAAATATGGCCAAAAGCATCACTGATCAGCTGGGCTGGCACAGATGCTCAGCAACCCAACAGAGATGTGGGATTGTTGTTTGTTTGTTTGTTTTTTAATTTGTGCCACAATTCTAACCATTGAAAAGACATTTCCATAATCTTTTCAGCACTTTGAAAAGCCGTACTTTGAGGTAAGTAAAGTGAAAACTATAGAGAGGCATAGATCTGTCTGGCATCAGTATGTCAAGATAAATAATGATCAGCTAATAGTCATAATCCCACACAGTTTAGAGTATTCTTGATTAAACTACTGGCAGAAGACCACTAGGATTTACAGAAAGATTGTTTTTTTGTTTTTCTTTCATGAGATTTTGTCTGCCTTTGTATCTTACTTAAAACCTGCTTGCTCTAACTTCATTTTCAAGCCTGGTAGAAGCAGATGTTTCTCAGCCCAAGTTTGGTCCCATTCCTTATGAAGAAAGAACAAACCCCATGGCTTCTAAAGGCAATTCTGGGATCAGGCTTTTGATTCAAAAGCTACAGAGCTGAAGTTCAGGTATATATGCACAGAAGCCTGTATGAGAAATTGCCATACCACCTTGCCTGAGGGCAGGTTATTTCCTATAGCATTTATCTCTCCCTGAAAAAAAGGGATAGATTTTGGGGAGATGGTTGATGTTCAGTATCAGTTATTCCAGATAATGATTTTTTTTTTCGTTCTGTAAATGAAGTGCATCAAGAACGGTTTGGGTTTTTCCATCATTGCTGGAAATCTTGTCAAATATGTTTCCCTTTCTCTGTCACTCTCATAACGTTTCTTTGGAAAATGCTACAACTGAATCCTTCCTGCATTCAATACATCCTCCCAGTAATTACAAGAAAGGGAAAAATCTTTTAAAAGCTGCCTGTTTTTTTTAAAAAAATTATTTTTACTTCCATTGAAAACCCAAAATGTCACAGAGAGGTGAGCTCAATATAAAGCAGAGGTAAAAACATTTACTTGTCTGACTTTTCATACTATATAATTTCATTTTAAGCATGATGTAATTCTATACTTCTGGTAATTTTTAAGAATTATTTTGACAATTACTAAAATATCCCAGTAATATTCATACATTAAAATTACTGACTTATATAATTCTAACTTCACTTATTTCCCCTCACCCCACAAATAAAGTTATACTACTTGCTGTTGCTGTTTTTAAAGCACTGAAGCACTTTAATTCATCCACTGCACAGACCTAAGTAATGCCAAGTTCATTTACTGTCTACTACTTAAAAATATTTCTAAAATCAGGGATGAGCATGTATTTACTGAGCAAACAGTAGTCAAACTAAAAATTTAAGTGATTCAGATTGGTGGAAAAGGTATAAAAGACAGGGTGAGGCTGAAAATTAGAAGCACAGCACTGAAGGCAATAGATCAGATGTCATTTGTTGGCTAAAATCCCTTTCAAAGTGATGCTATTATTAGGAATATGTTTGTAGAAACTTGTCAGTAAAGGAGATTGACTTGGCTAAGAACTTGACATCCCTGTTAATCCTCGTGAGCCAAGTATGAGTATGGTCTGGCCTAAACATTAATAAACCCTTTTCTGTGCACTGCAGTACAGGAAACTTCACACCATTGTTCCCGATGTCTTCAAATCACCCCATCCCCCCCCAAAAAAGGCAGCCCTTTTACCAGGCAGATTTTAGTCAAAATAAGTCATTTGCCTCAACACAGGGAAACTGGAATAAAATTCTAAAATATGTGATATGGAGACTATGTCATCTGTGGCTCCTGTCACCAGGAAGGAAGGTTGAGATGCCGTCTAACTGACAGCGACTCTTTATTTGGGCTTATTGTGAAACAAATAGGAACAATTTTAGCATCTTGACATGTGTTCGTATGCTTACGCGTACACGTTTATACAATGGACAGCACAACCAAGCATAAGAACACAAAGATGGCACCTAAATTCTTCTTACTATGACAATGGTGCAGAGGCACTGTTCCATAAAGACTCTTTGACTTACCTTGGGGAAGAGACGAACCATTGAGTGAGAAAGCCTGGGGATGTGTTTTACAAGGCCATCCATGTATAAAACTGCTGTGATTACAATCGTAGTTGTAGGCATGTGTTTTACCACCAGTGTCAGTGCACGCTCCCTTTGGTTAGAGCTGGAGAGCTCTGGCTCTCCGCGGGAGGAATGTGAAGCAGGCAGGAAAGGGAGATCCACGTGTCAGGGCCATCGCTGTCAAACAGCCTCCTCACACATTGCAGATGTTGTTCAAGCACAAGCCAGGGCGCGTGTGGAATAAAAAGCGGCCTGTGGAACTTCAGGTGGGGATACACGCTGCAGAAAGCTTGCAGCATGCTTCTACACCACAGGAAATTTCACCAGCAGGGAACAGGGTCTATACAGGAATGGGCTGATCTTAGAGGTAGTATTGGTGCATCAACATTAATTTTACACTATACCGATGTTTTTCTTTAGGGAGTTAACACTAGAACTTCTTTCAAGTTCTAAGCACAATTTGGCCCTAGGTATGACTTACAAAATGACACGAACAAATCCTATAGAGTATATGTCATGCATTTCCTTTAGAAATTAATTTTTATTGACAACAAAGTCCAGTATATTCTGAGAAGAAAAATAAAAACACGTAAAGCTGCTAACTGTGCCAAAAAAGGAACAGTTGTTAATGGTGGGTCTTGTGTCACAGTCATAAAAATGATGACTTTATCTCACGAGACCAAATAATACAGATCTAGGAATAGTAGTTAAATTAAAATGTTCAGCAGCTTTCAGAAAGGAACCACAGAAATTTGAGTTGTGACCATACAATATTACAGATATTGTATGATGAATATGTGGTTTATTGATTTGACAAGAACTATTTTCCCCCAGGAAGAAAAAGTGAATTTGTGGCAAATGGCCTAATAGAATGGCACAAGTAATTGATGGAATTCTGCACAGTCTGTTGGGTAAGGTGACAGATCTGAAAATCCTCTGACTTATTAGCTTTCCTGTCATCATACAGTAAAGTATGACTATAGTCAAAGTAAGTTTAAAAAAATACAACATAAGCCAGAAATGCTAGGGAGGGAACAAAAAAAAAGAGAATTGTTCCAAACTCATTTTCCATGTCAAGAACGTTTTAAGAATCATGTTTGAAATATCTCATAAATGAACATAATTGTCACTGTATTTTACTAAAATTAAGAGTTATATTCTGAATTACTTTATATATACTCAAAAAACATTTAAAATATATTGAAGTGTTCTTTAGCTATATAGTTCCACATTTTAGGCATTTATAGGTTAACCTATTAGATTTGTAAATGATAGAAGATATGCAAGATCAGAAATCTACAGATTCAAAAGGCTCTCTTAATAATCACTTCTTATTTACACTTTTCTTTAAAGCTAAGAGTTTTCTTCTGTTGTCCTAGCCACATCAAGGCCTACACAAAGCTACACAGTGGAAATTTAAATGGAGAGATAAATAATTAGCTTCTCATAGTAACAGGACATTGTTAATAATTTGGAAAAAAAGGGGGATTTTTTTAAATACCTGTTCCTTAAGTGTTCTATGAATAGACCAGCTGGTCACTATAGTTCCTCTCAGCTAGTAGCAAAGCTTGTCAAACTGATGCACATTTTTGAGAGGAAGAAGAATGTTTAAGCTTTTTGTAAAAACATTTATTTACTTGGAAAAATAATGATTAAAGGTGATATGGGAGAGCATTGCTTGCCTTTAAACTTTCCTGACATTCTTTCCCAATAATGTTTTTAGAAGAATGCCATGTTTGCAGATATAGGTTATAAAGCTGTCTGGCTTGTTTTCACCACCCAACAGAGTTTTAGCACAAGATAAAAACAATTAAAATGTACAGTATACAGCATTGAAACAGCCAACTGTAAAAGTGTCTACAGAAATATATATAAAGCTTATTCAACATAATTATGTAAATCAATGAAATTTAAAGAATCAGACAAAATGCTTATTGACAAACAAAGAAAAGATCTGCCATAAAACTGCATGATCATTGCCACCATTGCAGTTAGCTTAAACTACGAAATATTTATGTCTCCTGGTTTGGTCCAAAAGACCTGAGAATCTTTAATGAAAAATTTCCTTACCTCTGAGCCCGGTAATACAAATCTTCACCAGCTGGGGAACTGCGTATCTCTAGGGTATACTTGCAAACAAAACCATATCCTTCTGTACTTTGATAAATCATTCTGTTCTTGGCACGCAGGCAAAACAGATCACCAGTTCTTCTTTTTTTTTTTTTTTTCCTCAATAAACTATGTTTATTATGCCAATTCTAATTACCATGCAATGTAATGGTTTTAAGGCTTATATTTTCCACATCACTGGACATCACAAACATGAAAGCATTTTATACTGTCATTATACATCAATGTTTGCACTTGGTTATACATATATACAGAAATTATTCACACATCTTAACCTTGCTATTTCCTCCTTTCAAACCAACATAATTTTACTGTGAAAGCAGCTTTTTAATAAATGGTATAAGAAATACAGCAAGGCACACATTTTTTAAAAACTTTTTTTCTCATTACCACCTCAAGAAGCATAAAAACCCAAAATGTTGTACTTAATTCAGAAGAATGTCAACAGTTCCTAATATACAACACCATGTAGTTGTTTCTTGAAGTGTTGCATAGATTACATTTTAAAATTAAATAAATAAAATGCCATTTAGTTTAATTGCTCAATTTTTAGATGTATTGAATCAGGAGAGCTAATGACTTCTTTTTGCTGCAGTCCAACAAAATTGTCACTTTAAAAGTAAAATAGTTTCAATAAACTTATGCATTATACACATAAATATTAAATTTGATACATAAAATAGAAGAGTACTGACAGGTACAGTTCTGAAAAGACGAACCAAACCGATTGTGAATTCCGTGGAGCTTCAGTACTTTAAAGAACAGAACCAGTGATAAGTAGTACAGGAGCATCCAATTTAGGAAGGGGGGGTCATTAGAGGTAGCTTGGGAGAGGAATCCAGATGAAAGCAAATGGCCTTGCTGCAATACAAAATGATCACTGAAACAGGATGAGCATATGCAGCCTGATCACAAAGCCAACATGGACAAATCGCATTTGGAAAGAAAATTTATCTTGGGAGTCAATGTAATGAAAGGCAGTGATACAATGGAATTGGAGGTCATCCCAGGGTTTACAGGATGAACCTGCACCTGAATTGCAGCCAAGTTTCTAAAAGGAAACAAAAAAAGTAATAGCAGGTTACAGAAAATGAAGTTTTATTTGCAAAACATAGCTCTTCCAGAACAACTATAGACAGTCATTAAACGGTCACATGCTGGAGCTTTTAATGCAGAAGCATACAGTAGGCAAACAATGACTTTTAACAGCCTGAGGTACAAGTTAGTGTAAAAAATTGTATCGCTGTAGAAAACTCACTGATTTTTGTAAAGACTTGTTTCTAAAGAAACATGGGAAGTCATCCAATCTGACCTTTTCCCTGGATTGTGTCCTCGTCCTTACCTGCAAACTTACCTTCAGTACACGCAAAAGTGCACCGATGGAATTTTCAAAAGTCAAGCAACAAAAAGATCTACTCGTCACTTATTTTAATATTTATGTAAACATACAGAATCGGATTTCAATGGAGAGGAGGAAACGATTGTCACAGAATTGGTCCATGAATAGAATTGTCAGTGTCATCACCGTATTTTTAAATCGTAAATAGCTATTTAGACACTTCTAGTACCAGCAATGACTTAAATTTTCATACTATAGAATTAACCAGCTCAGAGTTGAGAGTTAAACTATTCATTAAGGAGTACAGGCTTATGATGAGGATTATGAAGAAATAACTGTCAGAATACAGCTAAAAGATTAGTGCAAAGTACATCTCATAGGCATTTCTGTGGAGGCTCTCCAGACGTGCATTATGTGCCTTCCAAATTAAGCAGGAATATCTAGATCTATCGAGTTGCCTTCTCCTTTGATCTTATTGGATGTAACTGATCCCCCTCCCCGCATTCCGCTCCTTAAAGAAGATACGTACTTACAAGAATGTAGCAAAAAGTTCAACAGTTTGTTTAGAAATTATTGGAGAACTGATCTGAATAAAGGGGAAGATTGTATCAAAAGGTTTCTACAACTCTGGCATGAGTTTCAAGTATCTATAGTAAGAAAAGTCTCACTGATGGATTACATCAAGTTTTTTAAAAATTATGTAATTCACAGACAATAGAAGATTATCCCTCTATTTATTTTTTCAGCTACTGTAAGGAGATAAAAAGTCAGACTGTTTCAAACTTTATAAAGAAACATTATAGTCTCTATGTCCCTATAAAACACTCTAGGAAAAAAAAAAGTAAGCAAAGATTTAGGTTATTCTTGTAGTTCCAGTCTTTAAAAGTAAATTATCACATATTAAAAATTGTGTAAAACTGCATATTATTTCTCTCCTTTTTTTTAGTTAATTATTAATGGATAATTAACTAATAGTCCTCTGCATTTACGTATCATCTTTTATCTGTGGATCTCAAAACACTTTTCAATGAATAAAGCACACTTCACAGGTCCCATGGATTATTAATCGCATTATTTTGTTGCTAAAGAAGCTGAGGCAAGGAAGGAGTAAGTCATACAAAAAAAATGTATTGCCGAGTATGAAATAACAGTCAGGCCTTCTGAGTACCAGCACTGGCTTTCTCCTGGCTATAGCACGTGGCAGGATATTCAGATATCTGCAGCACTGCCACATAAAACCAATTTAGTTTTCTTAAGCCCAGGTGAAATATTTTTCTCCTTAAATTAAAAGTTCAGTTTAAATTACAAATCCTGCACAAAACGAAAGATAGAGCTTTTGGACTTTCTTGTAAGAACTAACATATTACAAACAGAATTCTAATGCATCCTCTAGAAAAGACTTTGGACACATCACATAAACCTCCTTAATATATTGATGTCTATGTATATTGAATATGGATTAAAAATTCGTATCCCATTGGTGAGCCATGGGTCACAGTGACAGCAGGAGATCGCATGATCCCATATACAGAAAGATAGTTCTTTCAAACTGTCCCCTACTTGAGAAATAAAATCAGCCCACCTTTATGAACACCACTGTTGAAGAATTCCACGTTGGCTTGTACAAGAGACTAGTCACTGCTAACAGAGACATTTTTAAGCCTGCTTATAGAATTACTATTATCTTCCTGTAATGGTCTTTTTTTTTTTGTAGCATGCCGCTAAATAACAGTACTGAAACATCTGGCAGAAAGTATTTTCTTCACTGCTACTTTTATTCTTCTGTATAGCCAAAGCAAATAATAAAACAGTGTAAAATCAAGCTACATTTAAAATTATGCCCTTTTCAGCTTTGAATTCTCAGTATGCTCTTAAGGTACACATATACTACAGATTATTTTTCTCTAAGTATTGCAGCTACACATGGAATTAAACATTTAAATGAGCTTACAGCACAGGTGCTACAGGAAAAATAATGGTGTTTGCCATTTATCTTTCAAATTAAATAATGTGTTTTTAAATAGTAACTTTTTTCATAATACACTTATGGGAACAACATTTATCTGTCACATTTTAAAAGATGTATTAGTAATAAATGTAAATTACCTTTGGAAAATCAGTAATTAGCCTCATCAAAAAATAAACAATCTGCCACCAAAAAGATAATCTTTAGCATAGTTAAGTATAATAACTGTTATTTGAATAAGTTAACAAATTAGGATAGATTGCTTCTGTAATTCACTCCCCATAGCATGAGAGATGAAGTTAAAGTATCAGGCTTGTGAATGGGGGAAGGGAGCTCAGACTTTAGTGAAACCAAATCTAGCAGCTTGTATTTTCATTTTTTGATGTGCCAGAGACAAAAAAATATACGTCCTAGGGATTTACTACTGGGAATAACACAGTACACAATTTTCATGGAAGCAATGTTACGTGTATCAGTTAAGAACTAGGATATCTTCCTGAATGTAAAAAGTGGGATGTAGTGTGAAGGGCTCTGTTACCTTAAAAGTATTTGTCAACCCCCGGGCAAAAATTAATACTATAACATAACCCTATTACGTTGTTGCATACAGACTCTGCATTACATTTTATTGCATTGGAGGGCATTTATTAACTTCTCCATCCTCTATGTCCAATCTTACTACTTATACCAACTGTGTATTGTCATATCCTGGTTTTACATAAATCACAGCTGGCTACCATTGAAGTATCTACGAAGTTCTGAAGAATGAGAGGAAGTTTATACAGTATTTTGAGATCCTCAGAGAAAAAGTACTAATGAATTAAAAGACACATTATTATCTTCATCAGAAAAACAAAAGAGAACAAGAATAAAATAACACTCACTATAGTAAGTATTCTTTCTCAAATTAATATTAGGAAAAGGAGAAACAAAAATAAGAAAACCAATAAGACAGTAATTTAGGAAAAGCTTATGTTTACATAATTATCACTTATCAACCTCAGACTTTTGTCATCATCTCAATTTCCAAATAGTGTCTTCCATATACACACAATCCTTCTAATGTAATTCTAGAATATATAGTATAATATATAAGTTTTGCAATTCCTGGTTGATTTCCATTGTTTGGATGTGTCCAAGTATTAATCTAATTGGCAATCAACAAGTCATGATAGCCTATTTCAAAGCCATTCAAGAAATAATCCTCTTTGCTGTGATGGCTCCAAGATAATGCATTATTCAAATAGATACATGTCAAAAGAGATTGTGGCAAGCTGTAGACTATTGCTGTCATAACCTAAAGACTTTGCTAGACATATTTATACATATGTGAATGTGTGAATGCTGGGTAAACTGCCAATATGTGCAAAAGGAAAGCCTAAAGCATAGCAATATAACACAGCAAAATCAGGAGATGCAGAAGTTAGGTATCTAATAGAAGCAAAGCAATCTATCTCATATAAATAGGCCCAGATCCTCTGCTACAGCTCCATACTTCGCAGTAGGAGAGCACTCGTGGTTTCCATGGGCAGTGATGAATAATAGCCTTTTGTCTTAGCAACATCATGGAATAATAGCATAACTTCAGTTGGAAGGAAACTTGAACGTCATCTGGTCCAACCTCCTGCTCACAGGAAGGTTATTTTCAAAGGTAGATCAGATTATTCAGAGCCATGTCCTTGCATTTTGAAAATCTCCAAGGATGGAGATTCCAGAGCTTCTTGGAGAAACCTAGTTCTGTGCTTATCCTTGTGTTTTATTGGAAATTCCCTTGCTATAGCTTCTGGC
This sequence comes from Apaloderma vittatum, assembly GCF_000703405.1. Lineage (NCBI taxonomy): Eukaryota > Metazoa > Chordata > Aves > Trogoniformes > Trogonidae > Apaloderma > Apaloderma vittatum. The sequence continues at coordinate 50,895 of NW_009721283.1, forward strand.
AAGCAGAGGCATAAGGAATTAGAGTGGCATTTGGAGTTGCCATGCTGCCTCTGGACTACTGGAGAAGTGTTTCCAAAAATTAATGGCATTCTATACAGCTATGCTGGCTTTTCGGTCACCAAACAGCTAGTACGTCTCAAAGCAGCAGTGCTACACACTAGGATCTGATCCAGAAGTTGCTTTGTAGATCTTCCTTTGTTGTTAAATGTGCAGTTATTTTTAGACATTTATGGGACATCAGAAACTCCAGATCTGAACCACTTTCAAGCTTTGGAAAAGATCAGAGACACTTTTCCATCTTAGGTTCCACCATCGTACTTGTGTTTCAAAATGCTTACACCAAAATAGAACCAAAGCTTCCAGTATTGCTCTGTTGTTATCATTTTCCAGCTGCTTGGGTATTCAGGTCTTTACTCTGCATTACTTTCACATTATACTCTTTAAAAATATTGCAAAGATTTCTTGTTTTGGTAACCACAACTTTTGGTCTAACTGTATGTTGTAACAATTGTGTTCTTAATAATGGCTTATTGAACTTAAATCATGACAAGCTGACATCAGGAGATGACTTATTTTCTCTATATTTATTCTCCACTCTGCTTAGCCATTCTTCATGGTTTGTCACCCCAAATTCTTGCAAAACAAGAAGTTCAGCTTCATCAAGTTTGCTTGAATACCTCGTAAGGCCAGATGACTGTGGAGAAGGGGATCAATGAGCAGAGCTGGTTTCTGGTTCCACAGCTCAGGTGAGGAGGGAAGAGGAGGCTAAACAGAAATACTACTTTTGAAGAATTCCCAAGTTCTGCAAGACAGCAGATTTGTTCCAGAAGAGAGTAGCTCCAGTCAGTGCAAAGCCAAAGGGCAAGAAGCAGTTAGTATTCACTGCACTTGTTGACCAGTGGCACATAAGTTGGGATTATAGTGTAATCTAAACAAACGATATAGTGCTATCATATAACAGAAGCCCTGGATCCTGGTTCATCTCCTTTCATTGTACAAAAATGTAAAAAAGGAAAGAAAAGAAAAAAAGAGAACGTGCAACTTGTACAGTACATACCTGTTTTTGGGATAATGTACGTGCCTGGAGAGGTTACATTCTATCTGTGCATATTTATATGTCTTTCCTTATGAAGATTCAAGAGATTTTCTTCACAAGTAAGAGTTTTACTGTTCTGATGGAAAACATCCTTTTTCTGTGAATGACCAGGCTTTAACTGAAATTCTGTAGCTGAAGCCTTTTCAGAAGCAGCAGCACATCCTTTGGGCTCTTCAGTTCCAGATGATTTCCCTTTACTACTCTTTTTAGTGCTAAGATCTGGAGAATTCTTTTCCAAATCTTCAGTTTGCCCATCTGAAATCAGCAAATCATCATCAGCCTTTTTCAAATTCTTTGATGCACTTTGTTTGTTAGGATTGGGGATGTTTATATCATTATCGTCACGTAAGAAAGATGAATCCCTACCTTCTGAAGAAGTTTTAACTTCTTCTAATGACCCTAATAACTCATCTGGAGATGTTTCAGAAGCGGTGTTCGATATGGTCTGTTGCTGCTCAGTTAGTGCTTCAGGAGTACCATTAGGAATGGACTGCTGCTGCTCAACCCGTTCTTCCTCAGGACAGGCTTCAAAAAAGCATTCAATATTTTCTCTCTCATCTGTGAATTCCAGTGGCACAGGAGTGTTACTCTTCTCCTCTATGTATTTGATTACCTCTCCACAGTCACTGTCATGAGAAGAAAGTGAAAGATAAGAATAGAAGTCCCCTTTTCTTAGCTGAATGGGTCTGTGAGAGTGTTCTAACACTTTTTCCTTGATCTGTGCTAATGAAGCTGGAACAGACGACTCACATTCAGGTTGTGACTTACTTTTCAAAGCTGTTGATGCCATGTCTATTATCTCCCTCACAAAATTGTGTACTGAGCCATCTTCCATGTTTTTTTTATCAAAAGCATCCGATTCACAGTTACAGCATGAATCAAGACCTTTGGCTGAGGAGTCGCATTCAGCTTCGCTAGATTTTGAGGCTGTACAGCAATCAGTAGATTTTTCAGTAATGCTTACTCTATGCTGCCGACCATTAGGTAAGGATATTTGTAAAGCTGCATCTTGTATGTCTACAAAATTAACTTCTGAGGAAGATTCAAGACAAGGCTTTTTAGCAGGAGAGGAAGCAACAGAGTGATGATCAGGCTGAAGATTACTTTGACATTCTTTCATAGGCTTTCTGGATCCATCTGATGACAGAACAGTCTCCTTGCCATCCATACGTGAATCATCTGAACTGTCTGTAAATGCTTCACAAACACAACATTCATTTTCAGCTTCTCTGACATCAAGCGATGCAGGAGTTTGGGAAGCTGCTGACGTTCTAACAACACCTTCTTTTTGACTGCCAAGAGTATTTTCAACATTGCCGTTCTCCATATCATCCACAAGCTGATCCTTCACAACCTGAGAGATATCTTTCATCAGGTGACTCTTTGTCCCTTTTTCACGATCACGAGGTACATTCTTACTATTGCCATTATTCTCTGGCATTTTCTGTACTGAACCATTCAATAGTGTTTCAATGCTTAACGTATCTGTGGCTTTTGATGTCTCATTAGTAACTTCTCTACTGCGCTGAATTTCATCACAGAGGTTACTTTTTCTCTTCTCTCTTGTCAAAGAAAACTTTGGTCTAATCCAAGTTTGGAGTTCATTTTTTATATAATCAAGTCCTGAAATTAAATTGCATTCTTCATAAATATCCTCATCAGTTGCTATACTGGAGTCATCATCTTCATCTTTAATACCCAGCTCTTCCTCAGTTAAGGTAAGGGTGGAACTAGACAGCAAATCACTATCATCTTCATCATCAGTACAAGCCGAAGTGCAGGAGACATTAACAATCATGCTGACATTGACATCGCTCTCATCAGCTACAGATCTATTAAGATGTTTTCTAAATGATGCATTTGAATCTGGTATTTTATTTCTGTGCAGTACAATGTCTTCAGAGCAGAGAGAAAGATCCTCACTGCTGCTGAGTTCAGTGAGGGAAGCTGCTGAGTCTTCATTGATTGAGGATGCAATATCTAGAGACAGTTGTCCAGTAAAAGACATTTTCTGAGAGCTACTTTGGAGCGTTATATCAGAGATGCTACGTTTTATCTTTTGCTCTAAAGGACTTTGGATATTCTCTAAGCGATTCAGAAGATCTAATGTCCTCTTACTGAGCTCTCCAACAGAATCACTGCTTGCACTTATGTCTCCTGAGCCATGATGACTGAAAAGATCTTCGTTGCTTTTGTAGGAAGTCAGCCAGCTCTCCAAAGAGGTGCTTCGCTGAAGACCGTCTCCACTTTTAAAAATACCTGAGCTGAACAAATCACCTACTACAGACAGAGATTCTAATGAAGAACTATGAGATAAAGTTGCAACCTGTCCTGTATTCTCTGTAACAGTTAGTTTCCTTACAGTTTCTGCAGCTTTACAGGAATTGGGATCTGATTCTCCAGGGATACTTGCCAGAGTGTGGTCATGAATAAACCCATTTGGTTGTGACTCTCCAGGCTTATGTTCAGATTTACCAGATATTTTATCAAAACAAAAGCCGTGAAACAAACTGCTCTCTGTATGTGTTTTTTCAGTTTGGGATTGTTTCATTATCACTGGTAATTTGAATTTGGAGCCTTGAAGATAAGAGTAATCATAAAATGTAAACAAGTCATGTTTTCCTTGCAATTCTTCTAGACAAACAGGGTTAGACATGGTAATGCTGTCCAAATCCTCATCATTTTCACTTCCACAACATGCAGAAGGTGCCAACTGGAAATCATCTGAGAGACTAGTGTGGTCTTCTTCATCTTGCTTTATTTTTTGTTTTATTACATTGACTATATCATCTACGTGAGTTTCTGTATGCCCAATTTCAGGATTGCTCTGAGTGCTTTCAATATCATTTAGCAAAAAAATTTCTGAGTTATTTGTAGTTTCTGTATCACATTCACTCACTATTCCGCTCTCACTTTCAGAATGCCTGCTTCTGTTCCCACTCTGATACATATAGTTATATGGTTTTGACAGTGTGGTCCCCCCTATTAGATCTGGCAGGGATTTGGTAGATGAAAATGATGAATCCTTACTAAGACTTTTGTTCAAAATGTTAGACTGTGTTACATTGGAGAGTTTGGATGTTTTTTTCAAAAAAGGCATATCTTTTTTTTCTGACAGTTCAATATTATGAAGACTATAGACCTGATAGATGTGAGGATTTGGAGGTGAAGTAGTGCCGGGACAATAAAGAGGACTTCCACGATCACTGATACTTTCGCGTTCATTCACATCATTATCACCACATTCTCCCGAAGCAGATTTCTGGATTAGATCATCCTTCTTGAGTTCCTGATCAAGATCACCTAAGTCTTCATGAATACTGATCAGCTTGTTACTTATGTCCGTTTCATCCCACTCTAGTGCATCTTCACTTGGACCATTTAGATCCATTAAACTGGGATCAATAACATTCAGAGGCTCCTGTAAAAAAGAAAAGTAAAAGATTAAAAATATTTACAGCCGCATTTTAAATGTGCTTCCACTGAAATCATATAACTAAATTAACGTGAGTAAAGCAGTTTTGTGAACAATGATCACTAACAAGCTTCTACTTTTATTACGCCTTGCGTACCATTAAAATGGTCAATTAAAATGAAAACTATTAAATTTTGTACGATTTCTTAGTCTTATTTTTTCCTTATTTGGTGTCAAAATAAAACACAGAAATTTGTCTTTTTTAAATAGAAATTAATAGTGGTTAGTCATTTTATATGCAACAAGTTTTAACCATTCTGCAGAATCACATAGGAATATGTTGGCGTGTTAGTGAAAAACATGTGATTAGCACTTTATCATGTTGGATATATCAGAGTCTCTCTTAGCCTGCTTAAGTTTATGATATAAAGGATTTATTAAAAGATTTTGAAATGTTTGTAAGAAACTTTTGTGTTGTCAGCCTTAAAACAACAGATCTAATGCACTGGAAATCACAAGACTTGACGAATTTTCATTAGAATTTCTATTTATTCTTTACTTGATAATAAAGGCAGTACTGATGACCAGTAAGTGTGACTAATGAATGTTAATATCTTTAGCTCTAAGGACAATAAATCAGTCTAATCAAATACTACATGAATTTCAAATACTGTCTGTGCTGACACCTTTCTCTGGGAAAGGGCTGATAAATAATTGAACTAAACTTTGCCTACTTTTTAAAAGATTGTTGTAACATTCCAGTAATATTTTCTCTTATGACTCAGAACAGATAGCATCAAGAATTGCTCATTCTAGAAACATGTGTAGGAGAAGAAGAACATCTTGACAAATTTTCTCACTCAGATGTGATGCATCAAGTGTCCAACAGTATCGACTCGCCTTAAACCCCTCAAAATAAAACAGAAGTCTGGGGTGCTGGGGCTGATTTGAGGGCTGGTTCTTCTAGCACAAAATAATTTATTTTTCTATTTATTGAAAGGCCTCCGTTTTAGGGAAAACTTTGCTTATACAGTAAGTCTTGCGATAGAACTAACAAAGAATTGTTTAGTTTAAATCATCTTAACAGCTGAAAAATGATCACTGTATCTGGAAAAACAAGCACTTTCTCCAAAAAACCTTTCAACTATGATCTCTTGCTCTCTCAAGCTTTCTTGGAGCAAGTTTTGTTTTTCAAGGACAGCACTGATCACACGCCAAACAGCAATCTAAATCACAACAAACTTACAAAGTTACTGAAATACAAGCAGATAAAATGAGGCTGTAGTCCAATGAAGTGCAGTATGCAACTCAGTTACTGACTTAGATTCATCAAGATGCGGCCAAGGTTAATTGCGCAGGGGAAGGCACATATCTTTGGCTTCAGTTCTCAGCTGGGAGCTCTCTCTTTGAAGTAGAAACTAAAACTGCTCAGCCTTTTTGTGAGAAATCATGGCATGTTCTCCAACAGCGCAATAGCTAGGGCACTAATTTTGAGTGTGGAAGGTTTTGTCAGAATGGGCATAAGAGACATGAAGTAGGTTCTCATTCTCTCAGGAGAAGGCCAACCTCCATGCTGTTCTGAAAGGAAGCCTACTTCTCTCCTGTTTCATTTTGCATAAAAGAATTAAATATTAATTGGGTCACAGATCGATGAGGAGAATTCTATCCAGTAGTGCAGTGTTCGGCACAGCTGATTGGCAAGAGGGACAGATAGGTCCAAATCCCTGCTCCAGCATCTAGTTTAATTATGAACATAGGTGACACTGTTTCTATGCAAGAGAGAAGCCTATTCCATCCCAGAGTGTCCAGTAGAACAATGGCTAAAACACTCAACTGACACACGGGAGAATTATTTTCTCCAAGTTTAGGAGAGTGGCTATTCACCATTCAGCAGGGTGATATGACTGCTAATATATTTGATAAGCTGAGACATTCTCCATGTCCTAGCTAATGTGTGTTCTTATGCTTCATTTGGCTTAGTTTTAAGGTAGGTTCCCAAGTACTGCATCCATGCTAGGATATCATGGGCAGAAGTATGGATACCAAAATATTTATTTTCCCTTTGCAGGTCAGGAGGCTTTTGGGATTTTGCAAATCTGTTGTGTCTGATGTTGAAGGCTAGAGTCACTCTGTGGATCTACCTACTCCAAGGCTTTTATGGAGTAACTTTGTCAGAGTCCTTTATTTTTTCCCCTGTGAGATATTGGCTAGTGATAGCTTAAATTTTAAATTCCTGTGAAAATATCCATTTGCTCTGAAACTACGGCTATCAGAACAGTTCTGCACATTGTGAAGTTCAGAAACATGTATTTGGATTTGTCACTTTGCCATGTTTTCATAATGGCTCCTGGATGGTAGGTAGTTGGACCCAGTTTCCCACCTGGAGCACACCCTTAACCAACGTGCAAGAACTGGTGAAAGAGAATGACAATAATTAAATTAAGTTACTTTGAAAACCTGTTAGATTAAACAAGAAATCAGCTACAATTACTCATTTTCTCTGTGGCATGTTTTATGGCTCTGTCGTAGTTTGCATTAGGAAGACATTGCTGTGAAAATCTTCCTAAACTGTACAATTTTACTGTTTTAAGCTTCTGCCAGCTGCAAAAAGAAATTCCTGAAGGCAGGAAATCAGCAACAGGTTCCAAGGATTTTATGTTCCATAGAATCTGATTTTGTTTCTCAAAACCAAAACATTTGGTACTTATTGGTCAGGAAGATAACCTTCTCCCTGTAAATCAGCACTTGGCTGCCTTGTTTGTTCTGCAAGTCAGACGGACTAAAACAATAAAACATGTAGAGCTGTGACCTCAGACCATTCATCTTCACTGAGTGCTCCTCACTTCAAAGCCTATTTTTTATTCTTCAAACGCACATGCTTTTCTGAGGCCTGGTATACACTGCAGGCATAGCTATCAAGGTAAAGGACTTGATTTTTGATTTTTTTTGTTTCTTCTGAATGACACAGCTATGCTTCCAAAGGCTCTTATGTAGATGTGGTCATTTTACCAGCATAGTTTTTTCTGTCCAAGGAACTGACTGAATAGATATTACCGAAGTACTACTTTTCTTACAAGAATCATCTCCCCACTTCAGTGGTTATCAGCTACACTGGCAGCCTTTCCCAAGTACGGACCAAGTTTTAATTTTGAAACAATCCACTCAGTCCTGACCTTGCTGAAGTCTGTGACAAAACATGCTGCAAAGGTATTCCTTTGGCTGGCAACAATTTTTTGGAGACCAGCTGGTGTAAACTATTGCATTAAATTTCCTGAAATTTAGAAACTTGTTTTTTTGCATGTGTGTGTGTATAACTACACACATGCATAGATACATGTACGTATGTGTGTACTTCATCTTTCTAAGAATGGGTGTCTTTAAAGTAGATCACTGTGACCTTATTATTATAAGGTTACTACATACCCCTATGTCTAGCACAGATCTCAATAGTCACATGGTTCACAGTAAAAGAAGATAAATAGTTTTGACCAAGCAAGTAAAAAATAATAATAATGCAATATGCACAAAAAAGATGCACAATATTATGCATATTCCTGTTTTTGAAATATTACCTTAAATAAACAACACTTAAGAAGCATTTGCTGTTGCTTGAAAAGTTTCTAATAAAATTAAGGCAAGAAAACTAAATTACAAACTCAGAAGACTGAAAGTTTGAATTGATTCTAATATATTTGAAAGAGCTGCTTTAAGGAGTTTGGCTGTTTCTAATTTGAACCCTGAACTATTTTCCTCAGGACAGTATCCCCTTTCAGCAACTCATGTGAGCAAAGTTAGGTGTGCACTTAAGTGCTTGTAGGGTTGGTGTTTAACAGTTAAACAGTTATTAAGCCAAATAAAGACATTTCCTCAACCTCAGTGTTCTTTGAGAAAAAGTCTCAAAAATGCATTTTCCTCATTTGTCTCCATTACTAAAACATGGATAGTTTTGCTTTCTCTTCAGCAAATTTTATTAAACAATGATTCTCTGTTTCAACTTCATTTGCATGTGCTACTCCAGTACAGATACTTTGTGCTGTTGAAACAGGCCTGTAATGTAACCCCTACGTACCATTATATTTTTTTAAAGGAATTAACATGAAAAAAAGAGCTTTTACAATAATAAATACAAACTCTGTTCCTCCCTCCCCTGCAAGATATCTTTCTGTTTCTGTGGACAAATTATCCAAACTGAATTGCACTTAGGGGCCAGGGGAAAAAGAAAGAGAAAGAAAGAAAACCATCCCCCATCTCCAGGAATGTGTGCACATTCAAGGAAGACAAACATGATTTTGTCTTTTGAAAAATGCAAGCATGCCAAGTACTTCTGCTGAGGGAAGTAGCATGTGTACAGTACCCACTTCACCTCTGCTTCACTTAAGTTCATTTCCTAAATGGGGTTCCCTATACCATAGCCAACAAGTAAACTGTCCCCATTTCCCAACATCAACATTTTAATACACATAAGGATATTAATGCATAATATTCCATGTGCATATTCCATGCATAATGGTCCATGTGCATAATACTGAAATGATCTTCACATTACAATACGGTCTCAAAATACATGGAAACAGTATGCTTTATCACAGATCACTAGACAAAGTGATCATGAGCACACATATTTGTTATAATTGCAGTTAAAAGAAGGTACATGTTTATTTCCTGAGGAAAAAAAGATCAAAAATCGTAGTTCATATCTTCTCTTGCTTCATTTTACTATTATTATTTCCTCCCCCAGCGAAATAATATGCTCAATCCTGCACATGCAGAACCTGTGCTTTTCTGCTAGGCATTATGGATGCTTACAGATATTGCCAGGATCCTACACGGGTGGATATAAGTACGGATTCCTGCACCATAGCAGTGAGACTGACTTCACCTCTGTTCTCTGCAGTCACAGATGTCACCTGCAAGGGTCTCAGTGCAGGCTGGGTCTTATGGGAACAACTGAGGTTTCACCATTGCTCGGGCACTTGTCTTTATGATGATTTTTCAAGTTCTATGATAATATTCAGAAATAAAATCTGGAGGCTAGGATTGTCATATCTAAGTTTTAAAACCAGTCATTTCCTTTTTCCTGATAGAAGTTTTGTGGGCACATCTTCTAAACAACAGATAAAATAACTGCACTGACATTTTAAGAGGATGCCCAGATGAAAACCGTTAGTCCCTAATAGTAGTAAAAGCATTTTAAAAAGTCAGAGAAATTGACTATCCTCTAACCATTCCTCTGCTATTTAAATGTCACTTGATGCCAGGTAACACTGTGGAGTCAGTTGTGCCTGCACCTGAGTCCTGCGAGGGTCTTCTAGCTTTCCTGATAAGCTGCCTGCAGTAGCAGGTGGCCAAAAGGAAAGACTGAAGGGCTCCAGCCCCTCCAGCCCACCTCCGTGGGTGCAGAGAAGCCAGGTTGCAGCAGGAAGTGAGCCCTGTGAGTGAGGGCCTGCAGGAACCAAGTTCCATCACAGATCAAGGCAAAAGCAGGGACTCAACGTGTTTAGCCTCTGTGCTGTGCCCATAGTGTCACTGCTATCACACTACCCTTTATCTGTTTTTCAGCCTCTATCAAAGCACTGGCCTCCCTTTTTGCCATCTTATCCTCATACGGCTTTCTAACATCTCTGGCTCTCATTTGCTGAAGAAGCCCTTTAAACATTACTAGAGAGCAGAAGAACATCTATAACATTTTTCTATCAAGTCATATTGTCATCCAAATAGGCTTACAATCTCAGACCTATATTCCAAGTTGTGTATTTGGGCTCTTTTTTTCTTTCTTTTGTGACGAGAAAACCTGGCTACATGGCATATTTTACTGACTGTTGTTTTTGCTTCTTTGTAGTTTTCTTTTCATCTGTCAAGAGGTTACATGACAGGATTTTTTTGCCCTTGAATGTCATTTTACTCTCACCTTTACTTCAGAAGAATATATGATTTTCTTTGTGCAAGAATCTAACATAAGCCCTTTAAAAACTTCTCAAAAAAACATTCCTAGCTTTACTCAAACCCAAAATGTTGCCATGCACACCTAGTTCAGCAAAGAGTAAATCCTGGCACTCTACCCCAGACACACACCTATGAAAACTGGTGAGAGTTCATCCATGCCAAGTCTCACAATTTGACCCAATCAGAGATTAGTCTTAACCATAAAGTCAAAAAAATCCACCAAAATCAGGAAATCCGTAAAAGTGACCATACTTAAACAGGTTTAATTATTGCTGGTCTACACTGCAGAATTTCAGCATAAATTTTCACTGGTACACCTGTATTGATGGTAAATAATAGAATCATAGAATGTTGGGGGTTGGAAGGGACCTCTAGAGATCTTCTAGTCCAACTCCCCTACCAGAGCAGGATCACCTAGAGTAGGTCACACAGGAGCGCATCTAGGAGGGTTTTGAAAGTCTCCAGAGAAGGAGGCCCCACAACCTCTCTGGGCAGCCCGTGCCAGGGCTCTGTCACTCTCATAGTAAAGAAGCTTCTGCTCATGTTGAGCTGGAACTTCCTATGTTCTAGCTTATATCCATTATTCTTTATCCTATTACTGGGCACCACTGAAAAGAGACTGTCCCCCTCCTCTTGACACTCACCTCTCAGATACTTAAAAACATTAATGAGATCCCCTCTCGGCCTTCTCTTCTCAGACTAAACAGCCCTAGTTCTCTCAGTCTATCTTCATAGGACAGATAATCAAGTCCTTTAATCATCCTCATAGCTCCCCATTGTACTTTCTCCAGTAGGTCCCTGTCTCCCTTGAATTGGGGAGCCCAAAACTGGACACAGTATTCCAGGTGTGGTCTCACCAGGGCGAAACAGAAGGGGAGCAGAAGCTCCCTAGACCTGCAGGACACACTTTTCTTAATGAACCTTAGGATCCCATTGGCCCTCTTGGACACAAAGGCACACTGGTGTCCCATGGACAACTTACTGTCCACTAGGACTCCAAGGTCTTTCTCCACAGGGCTGCTTTCCAACGGGGTGACCCCTAATCTGCACTGGTGCCTGGTGTTATTCCTCCCTAGATGCAGGACTCTACACTTGTTCTTATTGAACTTCATGAGGTTCACCCTCATCCAGCTGTCTAGACTGTCTAGATCTCGTCGGATAGCAGCACCGCCTTCCTGTGTGTCAGCCACTCTCCTCAGTTTTGTATCGTCAGCGAACTTGCTGAGGGTACACTCTATCCCCTCATCCAGGTCGTTGAAGAAGATATTGAACAAAATTGGAGCCAGTACGGATCCCTGGGGAACACCACTGGCCATAGGCCTCCAACTTGACTCTGTGCTGCTGATCACAACCCTCTGAGCTTTGTTGTTAAGCCAGCTAAAAATTCACCTCACAGTCCAATCATCTATCCCACATTTCTTGAGTTTTCCTATGAGGATGTTATGGGAGACAGTATCAAAATCCTTACTGAAGTCAAGATATATGACATCTACTGCTCTCCCTTCATCTACCCATTTGCTCACATAAGCATAGGAGGATATTAGTCAGGCAGGATTTCCCCTTAGTAAATCCATGTTGGCTACTCCTGATAACCCTCTTTTCTTCCATTTGTTTAGAGATGGCCTTCAGAATGAGCTGCTCCATCACCTTTCCGGGGATGGAGGTGAGGCTGGCTGGTCTGTTGTTGCCTGGGTACTCCTTCTTGTCTTTTTTTAAGACTGGAGTGACATTGGCTTCTTCCAGTCCTCAGGCACCTCTCCCGTTCTCCATGATTTTTCAAAAATGATGGAGAGGGGCTCAGCAACAATGCCAGTCAGCTCTCTCAGCATGTGTAGATGCACTCCATCGGGGCCCATCAATTTGTGCATTTTCAGTTGCTGCAACAGGTCTCTAACCCAATCCTCACTGACCAGTGGAGAGTCTCTCTTGCTCCAGTTTTGCTCTCTTGCTTCTAGTGACAGATTCCCAAGGGCTGGTCCTGAGGAGTAACGGCTGAGGCAAAGAGGATATTCAGCAATTCTGCCATGTCTGCATCCTCTGCCATGTCTCCTGCCTCATTTAGCAGTGGACCCACTCCTTCCCTACTCTTCCTTTTCTCATTTATGTATTTGAAAAAGTTCTTCTTGTTATCTTTCACCTCCTTAGCCAGACTAAGTTCAGTTGTGCTCTGCATTCAGATGCTCATGAACAAAGTTGTACTGTCAAAGCTACAGCAGCATAATATTGCCACTATTGTTTGGTCTTTGTACTAGTTGAGAAGTCTGCATACAAGTTAAGAATACTCTCAATTTAGTAGCATTTACATTAGAACTGGTAGTCTTTTAATCGTATACTCTCAGTTAAACCACAACAACTCAGTGGACACTAAGAATGGACTCAGTAGGCACAACAGCCATCTCCAACCTACAACAGGCACATCAGGACACCTGGAGTCACAGAGTTTTTAAGAGCTTTGTTTCAGCAGAAATGAGTGTTTGTGAGAAACACTAAAGAGTGAGAATCACCATAGAAACAGATAGATATAAGGTACAAAAGAATAGGACATAAGCCCTTGGGAGCTTGACCTCAGGAGAAACCTAGAAAGTTTTCTCACTGAGAGTTTCCTTACAGGGAGAGGAGAGAGGCTTGAATTTCTAAATAAAAATTCTTCCTGTATACTGGAAAGGGAGACGTTATCTATTATTTATGTATACCAGGACTGCATGAAAAATAACTGGCTCTATCATCAGTTTCTCCTCCTCATAAAGCAGTTGAAAGACTACCAGATTTAGACTAATTCACATTATGAAAGAAAACAAATTATTTTTCGCCCTATTTAAATTTCCAACACAATTTCTTTGCAATCGTAGTTCGAGCACTTCCTGAAGTCATTGATTTACCACCTGTAAATTTGGAATATTGAATAGAGGGGAATCAATAATCAAGTACAGTGAAGTCAAAGTGTAGAACAAAGCAGCATTTTACATGTACTTCCACAGTCTACCTACCTATGGATTTCCAAGTGTTAAGTTAAACAACACAGTTGTCAATAAGTGGCGGAGAGTTCTCTGGTGACAAATCAAAATTACAATGGTAAGCACCTTGAGGCTACAATAGAACTGATCCTTGCCATTATCCAGCCTATATCTAAGAAGAGCTGCATTTCAAATGTTGCAAAATAGAAACACTGTCCTCATCTCCAGGTATAAGAGATCCCGATCATTTCATTCTTGAACTGTGAGATTTTTTTTTCTTGTCTCCATCATGGGTAAGTGATGATGTTTATAGTTTTCTCTGTACATAATAGATGCCAACACAGCCCTGGAGCTGGCTTGGAAAAAAAGGATTGGAATTTTCAGTCTAATCTAGTATGTCAAACAGATCGCGTGCAATGTCTCTAGTACCCATGCTATATGCACATTTTGGCTTGGTCAGTTGAGAAATGATTTAATATAAGACTAATCTGTAGAAATTCACCTAAAAGAAGACAAAGTAATGGACAACTATATCTTGTTGTTGTGAAAGATTTATTACATTTGCCTGCCTTAAGTTTGGCTGTGTACAAAATTACAAAGGGTATCACATTGCAAAACCACTATTGCCATTGTTCAAACTTCTATTACAAGACGTTATTTTAAATGTTACACAGTTTAAACGTGGGCTCAAATTGGAACATAACCTGAAGATTTAGATCCACTCACAATGGCTATTTTCAGTGCTGGTAAGGCACAAAAAGTCCAATGAGTGCTACGAGTTCACCAAGTTGTGTAATAGCTGAGGGGCACAGGGCAATTAGTATTAACATTATTAGTATAAGCGTTGTTAATATACAACTTTAGAGTGTATAGCTCAAAGTCTTTTACGTAGCAGCTCAGGTTTGTACTGAAACTGAGTGTTTGACATGTACCACTTGTGTAATGCTTACAGATTTTGGAACAGTTTACAGATTTTGGAACAGTTTACGGTATTTGGTTTCACACTGAAGCCATATTCCTCCCCCCTTTTAAAAATAAAGCATCTTTCTGCATTGTTCAGTAAACCTCCTGGATGAGCTCTGACTCCATAAAGTTTAGGAACTCATTTATTATGTCGGTAGATCAGACACTGCATTTATTCACACAGTGCATCTCTAAAATCTAGCTTTCATTAGAGCTGTGGGGAGGCCCAGTCTTTCTCCCTTCACTCGAGAAGGTGAAGCTCAAGAAGATAATTAACCATGAAACAATAAGGAGGCTTGCTGGGTAAGCACTAGTGTGAAAACAGTTACTCCTCACAAAAGAGGGGAAATTAGCAGGCTGGATGAAAAAGGAAGTGTCAGACTGGAAGACTGAAAGAACTGCAAGCATAAGTAGATAGCTCTATGCATCATTAATACAATTTTTAACACTTAAACTTTGCTGCTTTCTAAATTTAAATGCATTTAAATGTTTAAATGCTATGTGTTAGGGGAGATTAATATGCCATTTTAAAATAATTTCTCTTAAACTTTCCATTTTCACGTTTCACCAGTTTTAGTCACTCT
>NW_009721283.1:65862-133411 GCF_000703405.1 Apaloderma vittatum
CACTGCCTCTTAGCATTGTATTCTTGTTTACAAAGCCAATGTAAACAGAGCGTTCTAAAAAGATTCAGTTCACTCATTGTATTTTACAAGCCCATTCTTTTACATTAATACAGATATTTTTATGAACAGAAAGTTTGTTTTGATTTTACTGTTTCACAGAGTAAAGACTTATGATGTGCGTTTCCTTTCAAAACTTCCTTCTACTAGAACAGTGTTCCCTGAAGCAGCCACATTTTTGGCAGAAATTCAGTTATATGCTATGCCAAAAGAAATAGAATAAACAAACACTGCTTAATGCAGCTGGCTAGGTAATTTACATATTACTGCACACCAAACACGAAGACCTGAATATGGATTAGAGCTACAACTATGACACAAATGTCTTATATGTAAGGAAAAATGAAATTCAGATTATAATTGCTAATGATTTACATTTTATTATTAAATGTATAATAGCTCTGACGCATAAACATATGGACATATTTAAATATGAAGTCGATCTATGTATTATATTTCCTGTGTATTTTACAGAAAATGTGCTTGAAATATTTTGAAAAACTGTCAAGTGGGTACATTTTTCAAAATTTTTGTCTGGTGAAAGCAGACTACCTAAATGGCCACGTCACGGTCTTTGGAAATAGCAAAGAAACCCCAATCCAAACATAATGAAAACTCTCTAGGCATCCCTTGAAATTTCTTCGCTATACATAGAAATATAGGATAGGTAGGCCTCTAATTCTGTGTGTTCATGTGCTTTCTAAAAGCATCTGTCATTCTGGGAGACCTCAACAGTCCATCCAGCTGAGTCCATCTCCTGCAGCGGTCAGTAGTGAATGTTTATGGAAAAGCTAAAAAAACCTCAAACACATAGAATGCTACAGAAGCTGCAGTTCCAAATTTGAGAATTCAGCCTGTGGAGACTTTCAGAGTTACAATTTAATAAGTATGAACTGATATATCCTCCATTAATCTGTCTCATTACTTACTGAACTCATTTGTATTTTTGCTATCCACAGCATCCTGTAGGAACAAGTTTCATTTTTATCAAACAATGGATGAAAATGGTATTCCCTTTTGATTGTTTTAAATCTCCTGCCCGATAATTTCAGCGGGTACATTCTACTTTGTGTTTTAAGAAAGAATGAATAATTGCTCTTTATTTATTTTCATGCGGTTTTTAAGCAGTTTTTTTACTGTATTCCTATTTGCTTACAGCTGATGCAGCTTCTAGAACATCTTACAATATTGAACAAAGAAACACTGATTATGTATATACTTACTGAACATCCTGCAAATACATTTCCATAACGGCTGGAGGACTGAGGCCCCTTGATCCAATATGGAAGACCCTCAATAAGATGGAAATAACTGAAGTACCACCTGTCAGAAAAGAAGTTTCTTCCTCTCCTTCTAAATTTATTTAGTTTGAGAACTCTTAAAATAAAATATCAGGAAATTAGTTTCAATTACACTGACCTACCATTCCTTGCAGAATTAGGGTCATTAAAGACGCAGTGCAAATAATCAAACTAATTAAAAAACGCTCAAGTTTGTGACTTTTGTATTTGATTTAACTATTTTTTTGACAATGCCGGCCAGAGACATCTTATGATCGTGGATGTTAGTGGATATTAGGCATCTAAATAAAACACAGACTTCATCTTGTAATCTAAATACAATGCACTGCAATGAGAGTTGCTATCTGCTGAGCACTTTTAAGTATTTTAAGTATTCTTATTTAATAAGACCTCTGCCCTTGAAGATAAAAACCTAGCCATTTTTTCTCTTTTCTTTTTAATGAATTATTTTTGCTATTTAAATAGTGTTTGACATTTCCTTCTGGATCTGCACGCATTGGAAATAGCAGATTTCCAATTTCTTCATATACATAATTTCTTGATGATTCCTAAGAATTTGCTTGAAGATTTTACAGTACTACTGAATGTTTCAGGAGCTGAGAATTTCCTTTTATCAAAGCTGAGGGCAGTGCTTCATGCAAAATATTCCAATCTTGACTTAACTTGTAGCACAGAAAACAAGATTTATAGATGGACAAACAGTTGGTAGAAAATACATCATCATGCTATAAAGGCCTAAACCTGCTACTCTGATGTTGATTTTTCCCATTATAAAGTTATGAAGCTTACATTTCTAGATTTTATAGAATTGAATTGTGCTGTCTCAACACCTGATTTTTCGTAATTACTTCTTGAATATTAATTTTGAAAAATTGTGGCAAATTGATTTACTAATACTGTAGTTATGTATAAATGCAAAGAAATCAGATATACCAGCAGTAAGGGTCAAATGTTATTACCTATGAGAGACTGACTGTTTTCATGATCCTATGTTGAATTACAGAGCCATGTGATAAACTGGAAGTTTGGAGACTTCACTGGCATTGAAATCTTTGAGGGCTTGTAAACACCAACAATTTTAGGAAATCAGATCTGCTGAGAAGTATTACCAGCTTTCTACCAGCTATGAAATTGCCTCACCCAACTCCAAAACAGCACCAGTCTGAAACACAAAGTCAACAGCTGAGGAACAGAGGTATCTTCCACCTGCATGGGTGAGCACAGAAGCTTTGTATATCCTCAAAAGGAAAGATTTCCAGCTTCTAACTGGGTAACTTACCAGCCTTGAAAGTTCCTGAGATATAAGAGCTGAAACGCTCAAGTAACTTTAAAATACTTCAATTTTCCCTTTCTCTGAATTTACACATTTGAACAGATTAAAACTGAATTAACTGGAGAAAGAATACAGAAGAAATCCAAAGAAGTAATCCTTCTCAAATAGAAATATGTGTATGTAGATGCCTGTACAAAACTTTGTGACATTGAGTCAGCTGGTTTATGTAATCCTTCCCATAATATAATACGGCATAATAGAGAAAAAAAAATTCTAATTATCTGTGACTTAAAGACTTGTCAATCACTGAAACTGAAACTGACTGCCCACAGGATAGTACTAAAAAACATTAGTACAGATGTTGCATTTTATACTCAACACAGACTCTACGCTTTGAGCTGATGGTAACAGCAGGAATTGTGATCGTGATATTTTCTGCTTTGAATACCTGAAGTCAGTTTTTCACTGTTATGAGCCATAGACAGTAGTTATACCTGATCAAGCAACAGGTTTGGTTTAAAAATAATACTGTGAAATGTATGTTTTATTTATTTTGCTTTCATAACCTTTTTGTTTAAAACCATGATCAGTCATTCTGAAGCATTCCTAGTCTCATAAAGAAACTTGTCTTCTAAAAAAGTAAATTTCAAATACTGAACAGAAATGTGTGCTTCATCAAGAGAAAAAAAATAATCCAAGGGTGCTTGGAGTAATTAAGTACTGAAGCAATTGATTTTCTCATTAAAATAATTCTTCGCTTTTAACATAATTTCATTTGTCTTCCCATGCTCATGCCAAAAACAAAAAGGTAACTTTTACCTCTCATATTACACAGTTTGCTGAGTACCCTAGAGAGGGCAAAGAAACTAAATGTGTGCAGAACTAGCAAGGAGTCACAGAAGGCAAAGGCATCTCAAAGTACATTGAGTCCAGCTGAGGTGGATGGCGCATGAACCTTGCTACTGCAGGACTGTGGCCGAACTAAAAATACATATGTAATAACACCATCAATGTTAGCAGGAAATGTATCTGGAAATTTCAGTGCAAAGATATGGACTGAAAGAGCAATAATGCTGAACTCTTTCTGCTCTTGGTGCTTCATCTTACGGAGCAAAGTAAAACTGCACTGGGACAGGCTCCTCTGAAAGCCTGTTGTGAAACAGGGCTGCCTTAGTCTCTGGAGCCTGGATTAACCATTAGCCTCTTCTTGTTTAATCCAACCAACAACTAAAGAGTCCATAATGGGATTAAAATTCAAGCAGCAGCTAGAAGTGTGACTTGGTGGCAGTGACCTCAGATGATCACCTCTGAAGGTTTGCTCTCTCAGGAGACTGGAATTTACTCTGGCTTAGCTGGGACTACGTGTTTCAATATACACCTTGGGTTTCCTATCACTTTACAAAGCCATGGCAAAACATAACACCATCTGCCAGAGTGAGGGAAACAGTTGAATAATTGAGCAGATTGGTGATGTTGCATGGAGTATTTCACCTGTGGTTTGTTACCCTACACTCTTAGTTAGTTGTGGCAGGAAGTTTTGCAGTCTCTGAGGATGGAGGATAGTCCTCTGCAGAAAGATTTACGTGTATTCTTTTTACTATTCACTCTGAAAACTTCCTACTGCAGGTGACCACTCAGGAGATTTTGTCAAGAATATTGCACAGTGTTTATCCGAATTTTTATTTACTTGTGACCAAAGTCCGCTGGGTCTGTGATTTTTTTTTTACCAAGATCTACTCAACAAGAAGGATTTTTACCAGTTTTAGTTTTGTCCAGACTCTGCATACTGTCACTATGGCTGCTATCATAACTATGGCTGGCCTTCAAGAAAATTCTGAGAAGTACACAATTCCTTGCAAGAATGTGGGGCACACCCCCTGACTTCAATTAAGGTCCAGGAAAAATCTAGACCTATGTTCATCATTTATGTAACTTCATTTTGGATCCTACAGATAACTACTCTGTGTCACAAATCCACACGCCTCAAGCATCAGGATGTTGCATCACATCGCAGACTCCACAATCAAATATACATTCACTTGAAAAATGCATATTTTAAGGAAGCATCAAAGTAAGCAGCATTCAGTGTTGAAATACAAGTAAAACAAAATGACTGACAGAAACAAATTTAAGCAATCAGGTTTGTACTATCACAATTATATGAAGAGGTCCAATATCAAAACAAAAACTACTTGAGACAGATAATGAAAAAAACAATTTGTAGAGGTTGAAGCCAAAGTCACTAAATAATTACTTTGTGAGGGCTAAATCATGTAACATGTGTTCAGATTTTGCAACATGTTTTGTGTCCTCCTCAGCCATTAAGTTAATCATCACTCTGTACTTTGCTGTATTAGGCACTTCTGAGGAACTTCTAAATTTTATGTAAGATTTTTAGCTAGAACCCACTTTACACAATAATTGCTTGTGATAAAATAGGAAAGTTTTAGAAACCAAGTTTTTGTTTAGTGGAACTATCTAACAAATACCTGAACAACAAGAAATTAATTTTTACCTCTAAAGGAAGGGTTTTCTTTGGTTTTTTTTTTAAACTTAGAACAAATGTATTCCATGGCTTGAAAAGATACTGCACCAGTGAATTAAATACAGAGAAGTGAAGAAACCATGCCTAGCATTATTAAAAGCTGTTTTCTTTTTCTGAAAGCATCATAAAAACACATAAATAGGGAAAAAAAGATAAAGATATCAAATCAGAAGCAACAGAGTAATTTTAAACAATTTGTTTTCCAAAGTGCATTATAAAGAATGAAACCAAGAAGTTGGAAAAAGGTCTAAACAGAGCTTTAAGCAGGCTCTTTACTTTCTAAGAAAAGAGAGGTTGTGGAAAAGAGAGGTGCTTTTTTTTTTTTTTTTAAAGTGAGCTGTCTCACCCTTGCAGATTTTCCCAAGTCCTTACAACTCTAATTAAAATGCGGTAATTGGTTATGTTACCTCAATTACCATGATGCATGGACATTGATGCAAAGCGACACCAATTGAATCCCTTGGGTGTTATACCCCAAGGCCATCCCATTTATTGTGGCCTTATTACTTTCAATTATGTGGCTGGATGTACAGCATACTTTCAAGCCAATACAGATGGGGTTTTTGCTGGACATAAGTGCAGTGTACACAGGGGATGACTCAGGAGAACAAGAGAAATAAAAATATTTTTTTTGGTGTAGTAGTGAACTTGGTAATCAGACAAATGAATATTTAAGACATTTTCAGGAGAGTGTGAGAAATACAGTACCTTAACCCAAATCTCCTTAGCTCAAAGTCTCCATTTTAAAAGCATGATTTATACTGTCCTTTCAATAATTAGCCACCTCTGATGAATAAGGAAAGAGATTGTCTGCTCCATAAACCAGATATGTTTCTCATTCAATGAATGAACAGTCTGGAGAAAAAATGGTTCCTCCAGTCACCAAAAAGGCAGTAATATTGAATTGCAACTTAAGAAGAAAAATCCATTAGAAATGACAGTTTTGTCTCTCTCCAACCACAGCAGTACAGCAGTCTTATATACTCCAGTATTGGTAAAAGAAACCCAGAAAAGTGAATTTCCACCGTCACCTCACTGTAGCTTTCTATACAGAGACATATCTGACCTGGACAGGACATCCCCAAACTGTGAACATCTGTAGCACCTGGAACAATCTACTGAGGCCAAACACGTGGCTTACATTGGGTATACCACTGGCTGATCTTTTGATCAAAAAAAAAAAAATCGCATAAAACAACTTACATATTCTCATTTTGACTTAACAGTTACAAACTTGTGGGCATGATCATGACAAAATCTTTCCCAAATCCTTTTTTAACTCTTCAGTATCACAAGTAGACTAGACCCTCTAAAAGAAAATGCACGGCGAGTTAAAGCTTATCCAGCTGTTGAGCAGGAATTTTAGACAGCAATTTTGAGTTCAGTTGACAAAAGATTGTTGCTATTGCTGTTGCAATTGCCAGACAGACTCCTTTTTCTTTTAAGATGATTGTTAGCAGGGTCTTGTTAGGGAAACCATAAGGCATCTGTGTGATTCCGAAGCTAAAATTTAGGTGACATATAACATTATATCAGCAAATTCTGGAATAATAAATCTGGGAGAAAAGAATTTACCACAAAAAACAGATGGAGGGAATAAAAATCTCTTTTGCTAAAACAGATTAGGACCGCCTCCAGTAGCAGACAACTGTCCTATTGGTTTTTAAAACTATTTTTAAAAAATTATATTAATACTTCATTTGTCACAGCTAGATTAACCTCCCGAATCTAACCACATTTCATCTTTCTAGAGTGATTCTTACTGATAATTTCATATTCTAGACCTAACTTACGGTTTATGAGAAGGACGTTTTTTAGCAGACTTTAAGTGCTTGTAGTACTTGTTCATATCTTGTTATCTGTAAACTTAGGGTGCCTGCTATTGCAAAAATTGAACAAAATTAAACATTGCTGAAAACTTTCAGTGAAGACAATTCAAAAGAATCCTAAAAGCTTTTAGTGGTTAATTCCAGCATACTTTTGTAATGCCATAAATGGCCCAGACAAGTGAATGAACTTAAAAAAGCACAGAAGGAGGACAAAGGAAGATCCCTGTACACAAATTAAGAAGACAGTAGGAGATGCAAGAGACTCTGTACTTATATGAGGAAATACAATCATTTGGGCTATCTTACTGTCAGCAAGTCGGATGCCATGAATGAGTCAGATGCCATCAGGGTATAAAACATCTCATTTGTTTTCATGAATTACAGTATTTTGTGGGCAACCACAAATAAAGACTCGTTACCAAGGGATACTGTTTATGTGCCAAGACTGGCACACCATCAAATACAGCGAGATGGGGAAGCAGAAGAAACAGTTCTGATACCTACCCAAGAAACGACTCCACAGGAACTGAGTGAAAAGGAAGGTTAGAACATGCCAACTCAGGCCAGGGAAGACGAAGAAACCTGAATCCTGCAGTGGCTGGGGCATCTTTAAACATTGAGAATACATGTAGTTTTATCAACACGAGAAACTTGTAGATACTGACATACTTCAGGGAATGATATTATTACAAACAAGCCTAGGATGAGAGGTTCCAAACCAAAAGAGCCCACAGAGAAAATTAGACGAGTATCATGATAGCTCTATCTGGCTGCTCTTTCTCAGCAGAAAGAACGATAAAACCCTTGTCAACTCAGCCCGGCAAATAAAACTCCAGAGTACCTCAGGCAAAGTGGGAACAAAGCAGCATCCATCTTGTGAGGTTCCAAGCACCTGTACATACCAAGTAATGTCATATTCACCCTCTCAACTCCTGATTGACTGCAATCTCAAGAAGAAACACAAGACTTGCTTTGCTCCTGTTGCAAAAGCAGTGCCAAGCTCTAATTAGCTCATAACAGTTTATTTAGAGTAACCGCAGGTTCAAACAGCAAATTGCTCCCACACAGCAGCTGCCCAAGCAAAACAGATACTACGCTTTCACTACAAAAACTTGGACCTCCATTCAGCCATCTCACAAATGCAACTTGTTTATGTTCTAAGTTCAATAGAAGATTTATATTTACTACAACAAGATGCTAAGTTCTGCAGATGAAAAAGGCAGTTCACCGTCTTCTTGGTACCTTACCTTTTAGAGAAATACAGTAGACACCCAGTCCAATCTCTCTTGGGCAGCTATAGACCCAACAGATACTCAGTCTCTAGCAACTAAAATTCATGATTCTTCTTAATTCTCATTATTTTTTTGATTTGGCTGTTGCCTAATGTTGCACACGCTTGGTTTTGAAGATCCAAAATTCAATTATTTTTTCTATTGCTGGTCAGATCATTAAATATTTTGTGTTGCACTAACAGTTTACTAGAGCTACTGATGTAGTATAGTACTAATACGACTATCACAAAAACATAATCAACATTTCCCAAGAGAATTAAAAAGCTTTACTATTATATTTTCTTTCTTCATTGTTCTTTTTTGTTCCTCAGTCTCACATTTATCTCCAAATCCATTCACTTGCCCAGCCTATTTCACTGCTCACTTCTTTAACTTCTGTCCTCATTTCTTGCTCTCCCAGATTCATTGCCACCGAAACTCAAGAACACTGTCTCTTTGCTACTGTTGATATGGCATTTATCTTCTTTTATTTCTTGATCTTCCTCTAATTTAAAAGGAAATGTATTGTTTAAAACTCCTATCTCCATTTTCTATTCAGCTTCATTTTGGATCCTCACTAATTCTGTTTCTCCTCACTGTTTCTTCCTTCCAGTGAAATTCCCAGTGAAATTTCTTTAACATTTTCTCATGATATTTATTTTGCCAGCTTCTGTTTTACTTTTGACTCCACTTAATCAGATTCTCCACAAAATACTGCCTTGGATTTTTCTGCTCTCTAGACTTTTCCTATCTCCTCTGTTTTTTTGCTAATTGTTCTTTCTTCATCTACTTTTCACTAGACTTGATCAAGTCTTTTTTCTTACCTGCTTCCCTTTCTCCATATTAGATAATAATAAACAATGATACCTGCAGTTCCCATCTTTGGATTGAGGGCTCAGGTAAACTCTTTGTTGATACTTCCTTCCAGAGCTCTTCCCAACTCTATGAAAGACCTTTTTCTGCTTGTCATTTAGTGAAAGCTCTTAGCTGATCTACTTGGTTGTTTGCAACGGCATTTCTCTTCAGCCTATACTTCCCTCTCTGCACATAGATGTACAAGGAAAGGCTTCAGCCTTTTTACACTTCTTCCAAACAGATCAAGTTTCTGAAGGCTTAAATGAATCTTCTCAATTATGTACACTTCTTACATTGTTAGTTGTCTACTCCCATGCTTATAAAACCAACATTAACACACCACCTGCTTTTCAACAATGTCTTCCTTCCACGTTGCCTCATACAGAGACATGCCCCTTTTGGCTTGTCTGAAAGTCTGTTCAAACCTGCTCTTTCCTCAAGTCCTATTTCTGCCTCAACACATAGAGCCAAGCAGCCAATAAGTCAAACAGGCAGAGAAGCACTCCTACTTTACAACATTTGATAAAGGCAGGCAAGCAACAGATCATTACCTTCAACAGTTCACTTGTCCACAGCATCCTCCTCACTAACTCACTATTTCCTGGCCTCTTTAGACTAATAGTATTCTCACTCAAGAACTGTTAGGGTTTCTGAACATTGTCTTGTGTATTTTCACACTACACTACCATAACAAGAGAATTACAACTTCTGTTATTTTTGTAGAGGAACTTTAACAGAAAGAACTCAAAAATAGTATTTCACTGTTAGTCGGATAATTGTTAAAAAGCATGTAAGTACCAAGAACTTTTTCCGTTTATTTGCTTGATATAAACCTAAAAAAATATGTAAGCTAAATATATGTCACTTGTTCTCAGATCTCATGAAGGCTCTTCAGTCTATGCCGTATACAGTGTTATCTTTGTGGTTGCTGTAGCTGCAGTACACAGACTTCAGCTTCATGAAAGTAGCGCAAAACATGCTGAGCCAATTCATCCATTACAGTCAACGGTGTTACAGTAGGGATTATTTTGTTCCCCCTGTGGTTTATTGTTCCAATGTAGATACTGTTTTGTTATATAGTTTTATGCTGTAGAAAACCTGTCTAATTTATGCCACTTAATGGATGGTTTAAGCAGAGTGCTATTTTGCCTCATAGGAATAGTTTCTCTGAGATAAAAGCAAATTAATGCATTTAACTTATATTCAAATAACACAGAATTGTATATTAATAAACATCTACTGCTGGGATGGTAATTAAAACCAGTCTTACTTACATAGACAATACTTTTGCTGAAATATATTTACAATCCGTGAAATATGTCTCTGGGCCCAGTTCCGTTAGGTACCAAGCAATTTGGCAACAGGAGAAGATTGTTTTCATTACTTGACAGGATCAGACGTGATGAGATTAAATATCCAGCGAACAGAACATGTATATTGTAAATTTGTCTTATTAATCAGTTTTCCATGGAATACAATGCTTCGGAAAAATTAAAATTTCACTTGGCAGTAGAAACTAAGAATGGCCTCTTCAGTAGTAAGAAAACATTCTGAGATGAATGTGTTTGTCCTGCATTGAAAAAGCATCTCTCACGAAGAATGAAACCACATGAGATCTCTTTAAAGCAAGAATCACTCACCGAGTCTTCTTCCAATCTCTTCTGCAGCCTTGTTTGCCACTGGACAGCTTGCATGACAATGGCTTCCCACCTCCTCTCTAGGTTTACGATTATGAGCTGCATGGACTGGTGATCTGCATTTAGGTTGCAGGTGTCCTGGTCATCCAGGAGGTGCTGACATAATCGCAGCACCGAGGCCACCCCACGCCGTCTCTGTTTGATCTCACAACATAGAGACTGCAGGACAGACAAACAACAGATGTCAGCGTGGAATACTTTGCAAATTAAAACATTAACTATTATCTGATATTTAATGGTGCCCAATCTCTGTCTTACAATAATTTTTCACCTCTTCCATAAATTTCCGTACTTAGTGTCAAAGCTCAGTGATAAACCACAATCTTCATCTTAGCAGCACAGAAGGAGTAAAACTAAATTCAGTCTTCTTCAAACAAATGCCATACATAGCTAACTGTCTCAATAATGTTGAAAGTTTTATGGTCTAGACTGGTTTATTCTTCCTTTTTTTTCATTCAGCTGGGACACATCTGAAGTGAGTTACCCAGACAGGAATCAGCTTCAGAAATGCTTCAGGAAAAAATGGGGGGAGAAGAAATGTAGTCGTGCAATGAGAATATATATGTTTATAAAAAACAATAGAAATTTTGGGTCATAGATATTCTGTCAGAGAAGAAAACTTAAGGAAGCAAAAAATCAATATAAAATTATTTACAGATGTTTTTCGTTATCATAAAATATTTCCAGGGTAGTTCCATATTCAAGTAAACGCAGGAATAGTGTGATAACCGTATTCTTCTGAAAGATTAGTAATTCACTGCATTTATTTCAACATACTGATTCCAGTGCTACCAAGAATGTAGGCTGACATGAACTGCATGACAGGAGATGATTGCTAGGCCCTATTATTAAGAAGAATATTGATGGGAAGCAGGATGTGTTGGTTCTACGCCAGAAACCCAAGTAACTACACTGAGAATCTCATTGAACAGCAGAATAAATAAGGCATCCTATATGTCAAAACTAAAAAGACATCTACCACCCGGAAGCAGTTAATGGCATGGTTTTATCCACAACCATGCTCTACCGTCATTCAACATCAAATCAGGATTTTATTAACTCATAATGTGTTTTAATAAGAATATCTGTGAAGCTGGGCTACAGAAAGCATAAACGCATCTGAGGGTGACTGCTTCAGCCTAGCTTCTGAGGCCCTAAATTTTACAGCGTTGCATGGTTCAAGTATTCAACTATGATCATAGGCCTGAATTTAACAGGACTGTGCTCCACACGTGGGAGCTTTCCAGATAATTTAAATTGTAACTTGCCAACATCTGTTTCCCTCTGTGGGATGCCACTGATGAAAGTGCATGACCCCATGAGAAAATCTGAACTATCATCTTTTCTGAAGATGGGGTATTTGCCTTTCAGTTTCCAGTTAACTGTAATAGGCAAACAAAAAAAGCCACCACATCTCTCAAAGACATTCACAAGCACTAACTGCTGAAAAATCAGGACCCACACTCCTGAATTTTGTTAGCAAAACAATAACATAATAAAGAAAAAGAATACAAGTCCCAGATATTCATATAACTTTTTCTAAGCTGAAAATCTGAAGCAAAACATTGGTATACACATCTAAAAATACATATATCTTTTCTTTGCCTATGGAGAGCGTGCAAGCAATTATTTTATTCAAAGCCTTCAAGAGAAATGATGATTAAATCCACAAATATTCCTGAATTACTAATCTACTTTCACTGGCACAATTGGGCCATTCTAACAGTTAACAGATTGCTTATTAATCAACAAGGGTAAACAAGACAATGCAATCTTATTTAAACTGGAAGTTTTAATGCCTAAAAGTATTTGTGCTCAAAATGTTAATCCCGATAAGGCATCATTAGAAGATGTCTTAAAATGATTAAGTACGTTTCATTGTAAAGTACACTGAGTAGTATATTAGCAGGTAGACATTTCATACAGATGTTCCACTTATTGATATAATGCATTCTATAGCTATTTAAATTACCCTAACTCTGTAATAGCTAGAATTCTATTACTTCTATAATGAGAGAACCCCGTACCTTTAATATTTCTGAATTTTAAATAAGGTGAATGACAAATTCCCAAACCACTATTTATGGCAAAATATGACCAGGAATTTTATTATTCAATTTATAGCAGAGCTGCATTTTCACTTATGTTTCCTGAACTTGCCCTTATTTATTTTCCTAGAGTTCATTACTAGTTTCCTTCATAGTTCTTGATGTAACCACATGTCTGGCACATTTCCTTTCTGATGCTGTTCATTAGCCTAATGTCATATCAGAAAAAAAAAAACCAAATCAAACAAAAAAAAATCTACCTAAAGATAAAGTTGGGGTTCTTATTTTACATTTTATAACAGCTAAGCCATTCAGTTTTATGCAAGTAATGTTAAGTTATATAATGAAGGCAGACAAATCTATGTAGATCTGCATTGCCTTCATGGAAAACAATACAGCTCAGAATCTGGCCCCGTAACATTAACTTACCTGATTATGTCATCCCTTATACATATTTTTCTTTTCTGATACAATACCATATAGTATGAAGAAGTGAAGAGTATTTAATTCAGAAGCCATTACATGGAGGTTTAAGTGAGGCCTTTACATCGTGTTACCTGAAAGGAGAGCTACAGCATCCAAGTCATGTCTGATTTACATCAATTTTACACCAGCATAATAATAGTAGCTTTACTGAAGCTATTTCTGATTTACATGGCTGTGACAGTACAATTAGGCCTATGGCACTTTTGTTTCAGTTTTATTACGTGATATCATGGTTAATATTAAACAAGAGAAGAATGAAGTGCTTGTGTCTAACAGTGTGTTGAAAGTGTTGGCTATAGCAGCAATACTTTTAAAACCAGAGAACTTGCTCAGGTAAAGACATCTTTAAACCCTGTCTAATAGCACAAACAATAATGAATTTAAGCAGTATCAGTGTCTGGTATGCAGTGTCCTAAAGGGACACGATAATTGCCTGGATCCTATGACATGACATCTCACAGTGTATATCTGTCCAGGTTCTGCTACGGTTAAAATGGCATGACTGTATGTAAAGGCGTCAATGTGGCAACTGTACACACAAAGTACGCTTCCAGGACTAGGGTTATTTTACTTATTTGCAAGGTACATTCTACATGGTGAATCAACAGCTATAATTCATGATTAAGGAAAAGGAAAAGATAAGTATCTCTACTGAGGCTTGGGCATGATGGTCTACAGCTGCTGTAGTAAGCAACTGGGTACTTGACAGTTCAGAAAATTAGGAAATGATCTAACAGTAGGCTGAGGAGCAACACTTAGGCTCACTTAGTCACCTGTGCGTGCAGAAGATTTGCTGAAGTATAGATTAAATGCTCAGGCACTTTTGATTGCAGTTCCTTCACACTATCATGTGTTTGTTGAGCTGTGGTAACTGTAAATACCGCCCAAACCTTTGCAAACGTGGAAGAAACACATTCATTTCAATCATTTGCAGCGAGACTTAAATTAATGTATTTGACATTTTTGCTGCAGGCTAAGAATACACACAGTAACTGCAGCTGCTGTGTATGAACTGGACGTGTCTGAGTCCTTTGCTTTGCAAGAGATACCCTGATAACATTGAGGTGTTATTCATTATAATGTTATTACGAGTCATGGTTTCCCATACTGAGGATCCCTGTCTATGCTGCTAGAATCTTGGAAGATTTTTCTTCCCTCTGCCTATTCCTGTTTTCAGTGCTTTGAAGTTATCACCCGCATAGCTAAAAAGGGCTAGCTGAAACTGCTTTCACAGCTTGTTAATACCATGCCTTAAATCATCTGGAAAAGCTCCTGCTGAGGCGAATGACATCAAACCCTCTTTCCAAGCCACGGGCTAATGGCACTATCTATGGGGATGGAAGTAGCCATGATCGGAACAGAAGGTGCTCTGCATAGCTGCGTGACTCCAAAGCGAATGGCATGTGACCAGAAACACGTGTGCAGCTTTAGGCAGTGCCAGAGCATATGGAAGGAAGAGAAAGCTGGGGAGTTGTGGAATTTGAGAGCCCCTCAAGCCCCAATCCCCGCCACCTCTCAGCACCTGAGCTCCGCCACGTTGCCTGCTCAGCACCAGTGGAGGATGTGGATAGGAAGCCAGCTTTCTCACACAACATGCTAGATGAGTTGGCTGCTGAAGCTCTGTTACATCGAGGTTCTTGAGCAGGTGTTTAATATTAACCACTTAAAAGTACTAAGGTTATCAGTGAATTTAGTGGCACTACCTTTGCTTAAAAATACTTTAAAAGTTTAGGATTAGTTTAGTTCACTTAAATCCACATGGTCCACATGTAATCACCACATAAAATGTTGAGATATGATCTTTGTAGCATAATTTATTACATATTGTTTGGGGAATAATTTTTTATGACATCTGAAGTTCTTTCAACTATTTCTGTCTTTCTTGCTTTCACTCTACCATTAGGAATAATAAAATAGAGATGTCTAGAGTTTTGAAAATAGTTGGAAGATGGCAAATGATAGTTTACACGGACAGATTTTCTTTGTGCTTTCAGGTTGAGAAGAAATGCCAAAGTATAATGAGATAAATGGTATTTCTAGGCTTATATTGTGTTTCCACGCAAGTGCAATACTGGGTGGGGTTTAGGAAAAACGAAAGAAGCTTGAATGCAGATAAACCTGGAATGACCAGATCTCAGAGGAAGTTTCTGTTTAACCGTGGTCTGTTACAGGCTTACTCTTTGTCCCAGCTACAGGATGCAGAGGGAGGGAATGATACCCTTCCAACTGCATTAGTTGCTTCCTGATGGAAGATGAAATGAAGATGGAAATGTTATTTAGTAGAGCAACCATAATCAGAAATTAAGGCAAATTCTGAGAATAGAAACTACTTTTCTAAGTACAACAATCAAACTGCAGCTCTAAAAAAACCCCTCAAAACAAACAAAAAACCATTTGTCTTTTTACATCTGATTTTTGGAGTTTTCAAAAGTGCTGATGCAAAACTTTTAAGTATCATAGTTAGCATTACTAACATATCAATAAGGGGGAAACAGGAAACAATATGCTCACAAATACAGGGTAAAATGTAGTTTTCTGTGTTTTCCTTGAAATAGTAATGCTTGTTGTAACTTCTCTTGTTGGGGTGATGCATCCCTGTATTTAAAATTCCATTCTCACAGGACACATGGTAAAAATAAGAATTTCTGTTTCTGAATGAAAAATAAAACAAATAATTCATCAAAAAATATTAGTAAGAAAGTAATTCCTCAAAACAAAAAAGCTAAATGACAAAGATAGGAAAAGAATGATGACTTGTCATCTTTTAGAAAAATACAGCCAAACTTGTGTGCTTTTGTTGATTTCAAGGTTAAAAGAAAATGTCACCTAATATGGGAACTCTACCCAGTTGCATACTGTGGGACTTAATCTATACTGAAGCTAAATATTCTATAAGTATGCAGTGAAGTGCAAAAAACAGCAATTGAAAAATGACATGATTAAATGGCACAACATGCAATCATTTGCTCTCAATTATATCAATGTATCTTCTTCATTTCAAGGAGTCAGGCAGAAATATTGTTTTTTAAATGCCTCTATTAAATTGGGCACCAATAATAAAATAGATGAGAGTCCTAATAAGCTCATTTACGTAACATACATCACACACCACAAAACTATTCTTTCCAAACGGGTTTGTTCATAGATTTGTCTCCTAGTTGTCACCAGTCTTGGCTATATTAAAAGATTTTAAAGGCACAAGGCTTGCAGGCCATTCAGTGGAAAACCTTTGTACTTAACCCTTGAGAGATCTTTAATGCTAATTATGGAAAAAGTATTGATATAATATCTTTGCTGTCACATTTTATTACAATGATGGTAACAACAGAATCTGGGACTGACATTTTAGAAATATCATCTAATTGCAAGTCAGAAATACAGAATGACAGTTTAAAGTAGAATATGACTTCTTTCAAAACAGTGAACTGGTTCTCTTTATTCAAAAGCCCTACTTTTAATAGCATTACAACCATTAAATTGCTACGCTGATCATATCTCTCTCTACCTCACCACTTAGCAAAGCGTTACGGTATCTCTCTTACAAGTCTGAGCACAGTTCACTATATTACTTGTGAACTGTGTCGGTTCCTATACATATTAAAAATGGCAATGAATTAATAGGAAAAAATACTCCATTTTTGCACTGTCTTCGAGAATCTACATGGGTGCTGACATTCTACACATAATCAAATGCTTATACTCATTCATTCATTTCACCAGCATTAAAAATTACATGGAAATTTGTGTTTATTTGCAATCAATAATGCAAATTATTAATTAGGTAAATCTATTTATTTAAAATAGAATGTTTATTTTTAGAGAGCATTCTAAAAGTATCCATGTTCTTTATCATTTTTCTCTAGAAGTACAATATATACATTAAACCCAATAACAATTCAGAATAAATTTAACTTCTGGGCTCATTCCATGAAATCTGCTATTATATCCCTACAACACTCTCTAATTTCTTTGTTCTATTCCTTATGCTCAAGAACTTCAAAATATTTGTTTTTAAGAATACAGTTCAATGGTCTGTTATTTAGCTCATATTCCCATGTAACTAGTAATACGTAATATACTTCTCTTCATAAATTAAAAACACTATTAAAATTCCAGACATATAAAACAATATGAAGATTAAGTTACTATAAGAGAAACTATAATAGCTTACAGATTGCTTGTATCATTAGTAAAGCGCTGGTATCTATTACAGTGTCTCCCCGGAATAAAGAATGCACTTTTGGCAATAATCTGTTAAAAAAATGCCCATTATTGTTAAGATGCTCCTATCTCAGCTCTAAACTAGTGTGCAATTACAGGAAGGTAACTTTTAAAAGTAAAAGAAAAACAGTGTTGGATGTAAATGCATCTTCCCTACTGAAATACAACATAGTTTTTCCAAGTCTCTTTTTTGTGCATGTTTCATACAGGGGATAAATTAATTTTCACACTGAAATATTTTAGAGCTATTTACTGCACACTGCAAAGTTGGGGTTAACTTGGTTCCAGGGGATAAGCCAAGTCATTCAGACAGAGGAGCCAGACGTGATGGCAGGAGGATCCATTTTTCTAGTCTGGCACTGCTTGTGTATATAAATGCCTTCAGTTCGGGCCCTCTTTTCATCCAATTTGAGAGGTTCTCTTTCCATCGAAAAAAGATGCAAGGGAGAAATATTGAAACAAGTGGCACAATTTTCTAGGGTTTCTTCTTTGCTCCCAGAAAATGCTAAAATAAATGAAAAAAAACATCAGGCAGGTAGGAAAAATATTGATGCTATGTTTTGCAGTAAATCCTGAACCAAACTACCTAAGCATTCATTCACCTGTAGCGGACATTACTTGATTTTTTTTGCTGGATCATCACACTGGGCAGAGTTTCATATGCATGTGTGTGGAAATTCAAAAGATTAAATGTCTTAAGGTATAGGTGGAAACGGGACAAAATCAAGTAAAACATTAAGTTAGGCTTAAATTTACTTCCAGTTTAAAAGAAATCAAGTTGTTTCTCAACACATCACAGATTAGATGCAAAGAAACTCCTTCCAATTACCTAAAAACTTGTGGTATCAAAATTTTAGCCATCTTTAATGAACAGTTAGAACTTAAAACTTTGTATCCTGCCTTCAGAGGTATACAAGAGGCTTTAAAGGAAAAACTTCCGTACATGATTGTACATCAATACCTGTAAACCTCAGGCTGAGGTTCAGATGTTAATACCGTACTTACCCTCTCTTTTAATCTAGCTCCCCCACAGACTTCACATGCATTTTTCCTCTCCCTGTGCAATGGGCCTGGTATATTCTAAAATGTGCTGAGAGTTTACACTATTCTGAATTACAGAAAAAAATATCCTGCAGTGGATTGGTATTACCTTATAATGGGAAAGCAGAAAACATAAAATAAATTAGACTAATCTTCTGGAGACTTCAAGGACAGGCAGTGTGATAGGAAAAGGAAAATAAACTCATCTAATGAGTAAGGAAAAAAGAGATTTCCTTTGGCTTTTTTCTCGTGTCGGGGAAGCAAATATAGCCTGGATTCAAAAACATAGAGCTTGAGCTCCTCCACAGTAAATAGAGGAAAACATATGATGGTGCTTTCAGTGTGTATCTGCATGTGCACAAGGACAACAAGCAGACATTTCTAGAAATGGTGTTCCTTATTTTATGTCAAAAAAGAAATGCATCCTCAGAATGGATACGACATTAAAACATAAAAACACTATTTTCGTTCTTTTGTCACATCTTAATCATAAATATATACACAGACACACTTTTTTTTTTGTTTCAGCTCAAGACAAAACTAAAATCCCCCAAAAGAGAAGTTACTTGCAGCAGAATCAATCAGAGTGAGACAGCACTGTAATGAGGTAGGTTCACTTCTACTTGAAGTAGGCTAGCCTACCTCAAAATCTTACTTGCATAAAGAAATTTTAGGCAAGTGTTCATGTAAATATGTTAAATATTAAATTAACATTAACTTGACTCTTGTACAAGTTAGGCAGGGAGGACTTTGACATGCACAGTTTAGTCTCAGGGCTATGAGAAAGACAGAAGTGAGGACAGAAGCAGGTGATGTGTTAATGGTGAACTCTTAACAGCAGTCAAAAAGCTAAGGGCTGTCACAAGGCAAATGTCTGGATGAGGTGACAGTTTTAGAAGCTCAGCATTACTCATATTGCTGCACCTTCAACTGCCACTCTTCTGCTACCTGGACAACAGGATTGAGTAAGAAGACTAGGTAGGATGAAAGCAAACACTACACAGAGCAGGTTTGCTTTCCTTCGCTAAAGTTTAGACTAAAGAACATAATGAGGTTCCTCTTATTGTGTCCAAAACATGAAAATCAGTGTCACTGGGATAAAGGGAAAGGTGGTGCACTAAAAATGACATTGCATCATCAAGCATTGGAAAAATGCATGGAAGATCCATCAGATTAGAGGCCAGGCCTTCTGTTTTATTCTGAGGTGAGGAAATGCACTTTGCTAACAGATTAACAAAGGAATCGTCCTGCAAAGGACAGGATGATCTTGTTTCTTTTATTTTCCACTGACTTTATGCAGCAAGCATAATCTAAGATGCTTTGCTGTCTCTAGCAATATGTTGCTAGTCTGCAAATCCCATTCCTGACTGATGTCTCATTCTTGTGACACAAAATATACCTGATAAGGACTGCAGTAACACTTCAGAATGGATACTGAAGGCTGCTCTTTTTACACTCATACTCTTACTGATACTGAATCACACTTTACCCTGCAAGTCTACTAAAATCAATGCATTTCCTGGCAGTATGAAATTAGTTTTAGCGTGAGTAAAGGTACTAATAGAGTTTACAATACTACTCCTTGTTGGGACTATGATCTATCAACATACAGGCAAAGATGAAACTTGAGAAACCTGTCCAGTACTGAAATAAAAATTAGGCAATGATCTACTAGGTCAATTATCCACCACCTTGTTAGTAGGATTTAATGACTCCAGAGAACACTATTCAACCCACAATCTGCTAATACTGGAGAGGTTTGCACCTGAAAATTCAATGCTGTATCTCCAAAGGGGCAGTTACAAACAATCAAATAAATAATATAAACACATGCAATAGTATAACATGAACCTTAATGGAGGAAGTACAGTAATTTTTTGTTAACTTTCTTATACTCCTAATCTGCATTCTATTTTTTCTGTATGTTATCACTAACAAAGAAAATAAAGCTTAGAGGCCAACCAAAGCACCAACTCTCACTGCAAATTAGTGCCGGTCAATCTTGGCTTATTTTCAGGGGTAATATTTCCTTCACTTTTTATTTTGTCATCTTCTGCTTGCTTCTCATTTTCCTTCTCCTTGTCCAGGTTGGCGGTAACAGAAGAGAAAGATTCTGTTTTTGTAGTAAATAGATCTTCAAGATTCAATAGCAGGACAATAAGCAGTCACATGTTCAAGGACTCATTTGGATGTGCCAAAAAGAAAGAAAACAATTATACTTTCACTGATAATGAAAATAGTGACGGAACTGAGAATGTTCTCTCAAAAGAAGTCAAGTCATCTATTTTCACTTCTACACTCTTCAAGAGGCCACTGACTGAGAGGGGAAATACAGGCGAAAGTCTCCAGATGTGACTGATGTGAAAGGCTTGGAAAAAGAAATGTAAGACATTTGTCACTATCAAATTGCAAGTTTTACTTTGTAACGGCCAGTTTGGGACAGCTTTCTCTGTAAGCGGGGGTGTCCTCTGTGTTAGTCAGCCTAAGTTGGACCTCAGGTCTTACAAGCCTACTCATGATACAAGAAGTAAATGCAGACCATACCAGTACAGTAAGAACGACAAGAGCCCCACTGCTGCCTTCTCAACAGCTTCAGTTAACAAGGCAGCAGCAGTTCACATAAGCACCCTGCTGCACATTCAGGAAGGCTGAGAGAGAAAATTGGGCTCAGCTGTTCTGGAAAAGAAATAAGCCTGTAGTTAGTGTGGGAGAACCTCACAGATATTAGCAGTAAACCTTTCTGAGCCGAGACTGTAGTTGCCTCAACATCTTCAAGTCCCTCAAGTCTTAAAGACATTCCTGATGATTCCTTGAGTGGAATTAATCTGAGCTAAAGAAGAATTTGACACCTGAGTTAGTCATTTAGAAGCAGGTATTCTGAGGCACAACACATCCTCTCCATAGCCAGATGCCTAAGACAGGACAGATTAATTGCATCCCAAAAGTGCTTTTTTTTTACCCCCAATTAGTGCAAATGAACCTCACAAAAGATCTCTGCACTGTAGGTATCGAAAGCTAGCCTTTCTTAACATACCTCTACCAAATGGCTATGTTGTCTGCAGGGTAATCAACTTGGTATACCAGAAGTAAGGAGACAATAAATAAAATAGAGCTAGGGGGAAGCAAAATATGATTTAGTAGCCTAAAAATAGCCACTAGGTTCCTCTCTCCTCCACCAAAGGATTCAGTGTGTTGCTGTATCTGAGCCCTGCAATCGAGGTTCTTCCCATTACTGCAATAACCTCCATTCCACAACACAATCTGAGTCCAGAAGCTCATTGCCACTGCTAAATTAGAACTCATGCAGATGCTTTATGATACCTCTGTGGAACCCTGCAGCATGACGATGTAACCATCCCTGGTGGCTAGATCTTCTGTGTCCCTTTCTTTCCCTCCAGCAAAGCGAGCACTTGTGGGTGCAAATTTTGAGATTTTGATTAAGTAAAAAGCAACAATGTAAATTCAGAGAATTCACAGTTCAAGCCTCACGGTCCAAATGGGCTGATGGAATGAAAGCTATTGTCTCGGAAGGGATATTTAGTCCTAAATGGGAACTGTCAATAGTGTTCATGTTGCCTTAAGAGCTTATTGAAACACAAATTGAGCTTTCTTTCAGTAAGCAATAAGTATATTAAATCAAAATTTGAGATACATTTGAGTGTGTTAAGTACTTGAATACCATATATGTGTGTATATGTATGTAGTACTGACCATTGATATATGAGTATATTAAAATGAAATTAGAACTATAAAACCACATATCGTCTGAGGGTCAAAATATCATGTTTCTTCCAAAAAATATGTAGAGCAACTTTACTATAAAGAGGTGGCTTCTCATTTAAGCGGTCTGCAGAAGTGTTACTTTGGGCTGGTGGGTCATGTACATTCACTCTGCTTCAAATCATTGTAAGTGGCAACAGGATATATTTGACTTTGGAATCCTACATGGTTTTCATAAAATTTAATACTGTATGCCTTCTTGTTTGCTAAAATTTAATCCAAGAAAAAATTGGGTAAATATATTTTCATCTGTGAAAATCTGAGAACTTTATTAAAATTATTACGACTTTTTTATCATCTTAGAAGTATAAAAAGGATTAAATCCTGCTTGACTTCTTCTGGACTTTCTATTGGAAACCATTTTGCATACTTCTATTACCTGCATATTGAATTTCTGTAATTCTTTGATTGCAGCTCTGCTAGGAACATCATTCCAAAAATTGTAAAGGATCCAAAATGCAGTAGCAAAAGCGATTCCTGGCACCTGTAGGAACTTTTCTCCAATCTCTGAGTCTCCAAACCTTTACTCAAAGTTAATACTCTTATTTCAGTTTGGTCATAATGTTTCATGCTCCCAAACTCACTTGTACTTTATTTGATAGAATTAGGTTTAACTGAACTCTTAGTAAGATGTGCAGTGCTGACTCTTTGCAAACGTTTCAGGTAAAATGATAAATCATCATAAGAAGTACGGATGAACTGATTGATAACCTAATCACCAATGCAACCTATGTTGTTTAATCAGAAAGTTCAGTTGCTTTAGGCTATGGAGAAAGAAAGAGATAGTGCTGAGAAATACTTGTTATTTTTTCTTTAAAAAAAAAGACATTGCATCATCTGTTAAGCTCAGTTACAAATTTAGTGGAAGACGAAAATATACACTTATGAATGAGTCTAGGCGTTAGAAATAGTTACAAGCAACAGATAATTTACATTGTTTACAAGGCAAACAGAAATGACTACAAATACTATGAGCTACAGAATTCAAAAGAGCATTGATTTTTAGCAATATTAAATGAGATAATATTTCTAACATTTTTTGGTATGAATAAACCATCTGATTTCTTTAATGAATATGCTGACTAAAGTCAATGGCAACTACAGCTGTTCGCATTGACTGGACATGAGGCCTGACAAGAGGCCCTTTTTAAGAGCCCAGAATACAGGTTTAGGAGACAGGTAAGGAGCTGAGACTGTTCAGTCTGGAAAAGAGAAGACTTTGGGGGGACCCAATAGCTGCCTTCCAATACCTGAAGGGAACCTACAGGAAGGCTGGGGAGGGACTTTTTACAAGAGTGTCCAGTGATAGGACAACGGGAAATGGGTTTAAGTTGAAGGAGAATAGATTTAGATTGGACCTTAGGAAGAAATTCTTCAGTACGAGGGCGGAAAGACTTTGGAATAAATTGCCCAGAGATGTTGTGGCTGCCCCCTCCCTGGAGGTGTTCAAGGCCAAGTTGGACGGAGCCTTGAGTATCATGATCTAGTTGAGAGGCGTCCCTGCCCATGACAGGAAGGTTGGATTAGATGATCTCTAAGGTCCCTTCCAGCCTAGGCCAGTCTGTGATGCTGTGATATATAGCATGTTGCTTATTGCTTCAAATAAACCAGATCAGGAAACTAAATGAAATGCAACATTATTGTTATCAAAGAAGACCATTTAACAGAAGACCTCTGCTAAAATAGTGCTCTTAAGGGGAAAATTCTGTTCTCGCTCCACACCAGGTCTAGAGGGGAAGAACAGGATCATTCACAAATCTTGCTACCAAAAGCAACAGAAGTGTTCCCAGTTCTACACGACTGAAAAGGGGTTTTGAGGTGGTCAGATACTCACAAGTCTAAGCTTGTTCTCAAGTAGATGATCTGTGAGTCAAAGGTCACAACTACCTTTCCGATGTTGATGGGTCGTTTGTCTCTATTGAATGCCTAAAGCCCTAAGTTTTATTTCAAGTCACAGAAACATATGACTAATAATTTAGGCTCCCTTGCTGTCTTTTGGAGGGCATTTTTCAGAGAAAACAGCATGTTTTTTGAAGTCCCAGACACATAAAAGCTAACGTTGCAGAACATGTCTACTTACAAGCCAACAAGCACACAAATTTCTGGTTAGATCTTTCTCAAATGAAATTTGCTAAAACTTGCATGAAAGAATGTGCATTATTTTTATGATTGCTCTTCATTCTTTCCTGCTCCAAATCTCTCCTGACCCACAAAATTTCCACACATCATTAGGTTAGGAAGTCAGTTGTGCCAATTATTCATCTCATGACGTTAGGTCTTTCAGCTGCTAGAATCATGTGTTTACCTGAGAATCTTGTATTTCATTTAAAAAGTATGGTTCTGGTCCCCATGGTTTCAGTGAAAAGCTAGAAAATATGAATTTGAGGGACTCGAAAGATAGACCAGAA
Source organism: Apaloderma vittatum (assembly GCF_000703405.1). Lineage (NCBI taxonomy): Eukaryota > Metazoa > Chordata > Aves > Trogoniformes > Trogonidae > Apaloderma > Apaloderma vittatum. Next base: position 90,675 of record NW_009721283.1, read on the forward strand.
ATAAACAGGATGAATAAGTAAAATAAATGCATGTTCGTAGTTATGAAGATCTCATGAATTTTAAGTCAATCTTTTGACTTTCCTAGTCCAGATTCATTAGATTTTCATGTTGCAACAGAATAGAACAAACCAGGAGTAGGACAGTCACATTTCCCCCTTTGCGGCTGAGCAACCTCTGTTCAGTCCTTCACCTTCCTCAACAGGAATCTGGGTTAGGCTGCTCTTAGAAGCTCACTTAATGTTGCTGGGGAATGGCCACCACATGTCACCACAGACTGAAGCTTCATGCCTCTCATTCATAACTAAATACAAAAATGTTTGAGGCAGCCCAGAGCACTGAAAGCTGGTGGAATGAGTAACGAAATGGCTCTGCAGTCCAGCTCCACGCTGTGCTGCACAGAGATCACTGGGCTGACCAAAGTATACCACAAAATTTCCACAAAGCCAAGAAATACAGGACTTTACATAAGATGAGTAATGACCTTAACTAAAAGTATTCTACTAATTCTAATTTCTAAACATGATAATTATAATGGGGAAAAAAAAAATCAGCATAGTCAGCAGGATTTGAACTTTGAATATAAACAAGAAACAGAGGTAAACACAATGAAGCAGTCTCTTCATCCCACAGGAAAATGGAATATATGGAGAAGTAAACTAGAACGTTGCTAGAAGGAAGGAAACAAGGAAGGAATGAAGGGCTGCCGCGTGGTTAAGACCAAAGATAAGGGTCACCACAGCTGGGTTCTACCCTGACAGAGCAATTGACTTTCTGTGAAAACCTGGAAAATTCACTTAATCTCCATTCAATTTATCTCCCTCATTTCTAAAAAAGGGATAATAATACCTACCTTAAAGGTTTAGTGGGGCTTAGTTCATTAATGTTTGTACACCATGTACAGCTCCTTGGCTAGATAGTAATATGGAAATGCTAAGTATTATTATTATACAACAATATCCCAAAAGTAATGCAGCAGTACTTTTTTTTGATGAAAAGGACATTCAAATTAATATCGTGTGATTTTGTATAAAGGAAAACAAAGAAGCCAGAATAATTCTCTACTAGTGAATTTAAGTAGCCCTCCTCCCATCACATTTTTCTCATCTTGGGTCCCAACTGCATGTGAACTATACATTCGATTCACCCTCCAATTGCAGAATGAAACGAAAACACCTGAAAAATGAAATAACTGTTTTTCCTAAGGCATAAGTGTAATTTGAAACATAATATAATGGAATGAAAATCAACGGCATTGTTGAGTTAATTTTATTAAAAATGTTTCTCTGTGTACACTGACTATGTGTATAATCAGGATGGTGCAGCACAATAAATTTCCATTAAGAAACAGCAATTCACTTACCACAGTGAAAGCAGTAATAAGGTTAAACTCCTAAGTTAAATGGAAAGTAAGTCAAACTAAACCCCAGCAGGTTTCCTACCAGTGGCACAGCTAATGTTTTTGAAAATGTTGTAAATGTTCTTTCTCAAATATATGTATTATACATTGCAGCGTGGTTAATTATATCCATTTTCTCTTTTATACACTTCCTCGGGAGATCAGTGAAGAATGGAAAACTTACTTATAGTGGATTTCAGATTTAATGAGACAAAGATGGTTTAATATATATGACAAAGCGATGTGCTCTCTCCATATTTGATAAGTAATTATTTTTTATACTCTAATGGCTACAATTTTGAAAATAATTAATGTATTATTTATGTAACTAATAGATAATCAACCGAGTAATGAAATACTCTGATTACATCATGGTGGGTGGTACTACCTCTACAGCTTTTGCCATGACATCACATCATACATCTCTTACAAGATTCGAGAGATTTATGCACGTTCCAAACATGTAAGTAGCATTGCTATGGTATTTCTGTTTGTATACATACATGGAAGACTTAGCCATATATATAAAAGTATATTTAGATACAAGTTTGTCTGAAATAGTTATGCACTTAAACATATATTAGAGTTTTCCACAGAAATAAAAAGCATCCAGCATTTCCTATGGAAAATATGGATCTATCGCCATGAAGTTCTGCAGGTCTATCAACAGTCCTTCATAACCACTAGCTTTGAAGTTTGCTGATAGAACAAACAGAATCAGCATCATTTTTTTCCCCATTAGCAAAGACCACAAATTATTAATAAAAAAGAAAGGATGTCATAAGAAAACACAAAATTGCATTTAAATGGACATGCTCAGGAACCTGAAAAAACCCTACCAACTTAATCTACATTGACACAATCTTCTCACTAATCCTCATGACTGGAAAAGGAAGAGCTAAGGGATGACTAATTGGGAAGACAGACATTCTTCTGCAGTTGTTTTCTTGAATACTTGCATAAAAATATACATTTAGAAGTGTTTGCAACATACCTTTTGAGGCTAGCGTTTAACAAATTGTCCTAGACACCCCGATGTACTAGTGGAAGAGAAAACCTCTTTACCTCAAAAGCTCAACAATTACTCATGATTCCTTTCTTAATCTTTGGTCAAAGACCACTTGCAGAGAAAAGTGACCTGTAATGATGGCTCAGGTGAGCATTTATTTACAAGTGATAGCTATGAACAGAAGAAAATCTCATGGTTCCACCAGATTTATTGGCTAACTTAATAGCCCTCTTTCCTAAATATCTCCCCACTTTTGGGGAATGGAACAAAACACAGAACCTCCATCAAGTCAGTGGCAAAGCTGAACGTTGGCCTTCAGTGGAAGCTTATCCACCTGAATATAGCATCGTAACTACAATTCTTTTCCCTCCTTTCCATAAATCCTCAGGCTTAGGCTTAATATGTGGCCTAGATTAATGCAAAACTCACAGTGTCTATGTCTATTACACACATATCTATTCACCACGAACTTGAATGTTTTCTCATGTATGCTAAATTTATAACTCTGTGAACGTGACCTCAGATAGGTTATTCTTGACTCATATGTGCAGAGAAATAGTGTGCTATTTAATAGCTGATGGTCACACAACATATTAATTAATTTAACTGATGTAGGAACTGAAATTCAGAGTGAGGATTTTTATGAGAAAACTCAGTTTTATAGTGAAGTAGAATGAAAGAAAACTATTGGTTTTGCATTTGCGATAGCATTAGTCCTCTAACTCTCTCTTTTCAAAAAGTCTAAGGAATAAATAAAATCAATATGAATGAACACACAGTACATAAATGAGGGCAAAAATATTAATATATGATTAAATATGCACATGCACTGCATTAGGTTATGTACAATATAATTATTTTATCCCACCATAAAGAGTTTCTCTCTGAAAACTATGATTGTTTTTTTATTACCTTAAAATATTGCAGTTGTTTCTCAGCATTCATTGTTCCTTCATTTTCTTGTCTCAGACAGGAATTGAAGATGAAAAGCTCTGTATCTCTCAGCCACCCTTTCAGCTCTTTGATCCTGACCTCCAGCTGCCTTACCAGGCTGCCGCTTTCAGGCGAGAGCAGGTCACGTGGACCTAACCCACTGTGCCCTACCATTGTGTCTTGGATCTTCTCTCCTAGGGTTTTCTAATGCATCAGATAAAGAAAACATAGATTAGTATTATGTACCAAAAGATACACAGGTTAGTGTGCAACAAGAAGCATCTGTTAGTTGACTAGAGATGTGGGGTTTTAATCAATAATTACTACTAATATCAATTTGATTCTTTGCTTCCTTGTTTCAATCAATTTCATTTTTTGTATCCTTGTTTTTCACTTATGATGTTCTCTCTGGGTCACTGACTTTGCTGGAAGCACTATAAATCATTGTTTATTAAGAGCAACTATGGACAGAGGAGACAAAATGGTACATATTTTTTTTTAAGTAGTTACTCTACAGAATCTGTACATGGCTTTGGAGGCTTATGAATATGAGAGTTACTGGTTTCTAGGCAGCAAAAGAAAACAAGACAAGTGCTGAGTTCACCAAACTCTTATCCAAGGTACCAACTAAGTTTCTGGGGAAACAGTGAAGTACTGAAATACTTTTTGAGGTATGAATTGTCAGATCATAGTTTCCAAACTCGTAGCACTGAGGTTGTCTACAGGAGCAGTCAGGTCACAAAACGGCTTTTAAAAGTGGATGAACTCATTCAGATGCCAATAAGCTACAAATTGCAAAGCCTCAGTGTTCCTGAACATCAGGCCAATTACTTAGTCAACTAAATTTGGATTTAAGTTCTCCATGTTAAGCATCCACTTTAAAAATAATGGACCAGAATAAACATTCACCTCTGATAGCTAATGAAACTAATTTACTACAGCTTTTCAAAGTAGTATTTCTAATAAAAGAACCACTGAATAACATTTTGATAGTGGACGCTGTGAGCATAATGAATATTCTGAAGAGGCCAGGGACAGAAAGTTACCTTCCTTTTCAGTATTTTGAAAGGCAATCCTTTAACATCACAAGGGAGATATGCTGTTGCCTGCTTCTTCTATGCCAAGCAGTATTTTATCTGACCTACAAGAGGCTGTCAGGCTGACACTTATTATAAGCACTAGATCTGTGCTACTGATTGTAGAATATTGAATGTACACTAGCAATCACATCCAATAACCTTTTAAACTGATAATTAGCAGTGGTTAATTGTTGTAACACGAAGATACAGTTTTAGGTCACCCAGTATGGCTGGCTGTTGAAAATACAAGCTTTAGAAAGTTGCTGGAATATAATTTATAACAACAACGTTAGCTTCCAAAAATAAGCATTCAGACAGAAATAAAATTAGACCAACAGACACTATTCTACTATGTGGCATTCTGTAAATAATGTCTTTAGGAGATCATAACAGAAAAAAACATGCTTTCTTGGCAACGCCCTTCTATTTTCATGGTGCAAATATTGATAATTTGAAGACCCTCAGTGGAATCCAGCACTAGCTATTGTTTTTATGCTGTAACAAAAGTAGCAGCAGGAGGTGAAATCAATGCCCTTGGAGGGTAGGGTCACAAAAAAGAATTTATTGCCACTTTTTTGTTCTGGAACAGTTTGCAATCATAAATTCTTCATAAACAGAATACTTCAGAGAATGGTCCGTCTTCATAAATATACGACAGAGGACATCAATTTCATTTAATTCACAATTTGTGTCAGCACAGCAGATGCCAATGCCTGCCTTGATAGGGTTGTTTAATATGCAATTGAGACAGAGTAATATTCAGCACAGGGGACAAAATTTCACAGATTAAACTGTACGCACCACTGACATTTCATTCTAATGTATTTCCATTCCACACTGTTCACCTTAGATGAAAGTAATATTAAAAACCATATCCCTCTATTTTACCATTGTTAGAAGTTAAAATCCTTGTCTTTAATTTTTTTTCATGCCAATTAAAATGTAATCATGCCAATTAAAACAGTATGCCTAGTGCCGTTAGTTTCTGCAGAGGTTTTTATTAAATTAAACAAAACTCTATCAAACTCTGCTTATTATTCATGAAATTGCATTTAGCAGGAAAACTGTAATAGTTATTTTTTATTTTTCTGTAAATGCTGAAATTAATAGCAAAACTGAACCCAGAGGTATATTTTGATTTTAACATACTGAGCAGTGGAGGGCTTCATTTTTTTTAAGACATAGTTTTTCTAGATTTTTAGAATCACAATCAGCTACTTATCTTATAGTTTTATATAAGACCAGCTCTAATCTGTGCCACTGAATTAACCTTATTAAATGTATTAAAAGTCATAAATGTAAGGCTTACAACTGAAATGATTTTTAAAATACAAGTTATCATGATTGAAAAGAACAAGTTAATAAGTGCCATTTTTATCAGTAAATTTATTAATGTTCAAATAGTTTTAAAATGCTCGTGGGGATGCTGTGTATTAAAATTAAAAAGCAGTAAGCTCACTAGTCACTTACGACAACTTTTAATATTTTCTGACAATTTCCATATTTGGAAAATCAAGCCATTAGAAACAACTGTGCTGAAGTAAAAAAGCCCCACCCTCTGTAGAATGGCTATTGCATTACCAAACAAGTTAAAGTGACACAGGTCAGTATTGAAAAGGCTGTTGGCAGGCATGTAAAGCTCACTTGTAATATATCAGAAATGTTTTTAAACCAAGATAATAGCATGCAAAAATATGCAATGTAACTGTATTGCTAATATCACACATCTATAATTAATCATTTAAAGTAATTTATAAATTTATCTTACCCTTGATTTGAAGTGAAGGCAATTAAGGAGAGAAGTGGATGGAAAAATATATAGTTTGACCTCTCTCTCTCTCTCTCAGCTGTTTTACAACAATAGGACAATAGTGTCTCCTGCACGGTGCCATCCCTGGTCTCTGGGTAACAGAATCACTATATTGCTTTTTGTGCCAGATTCTTGTATCTCACTCTTTGGCTGAGACCCAGCCCATCATAGCGTGAAATGAATTACATGAAACTTTTTTGGCTTTTGTCAAAAGTGAGTTGAATACAGCAGCATGAAACGTATCCTGGCTATATTCTTAGCTTCAGGTATTCAGATCCGTACCAAATCTGCATATGTGTTTTTGAGCCATCGGTGTGACCTGAGATATGCAGTGACAACCCCACTTTTCATCTTAAGGGTATAGTAAATAGTTAAACAGTAGACGTCTCTAACATGTACCTTCAGAATAAATTCTATTAACATTCACTCAAGCATGACAGTCAGTGTATATCAGATATACTGCATTATAGTTGACTTGGTGCATACCCGTAATACATGGCATATTTTACTTACATTTTTTATGTATTAAAGAACTAAAATTATTAAAGTCAGACAGGAGACAAGCATGGAATAAAAAAAAAAATCAACAGAAGAGGAAAATACTATGGAGTTTTTATAATAGCATGAGTAGCTTGTTTGAAATGTACGTGGTGAATTGAAAGAGAGAGATATTTGTGCCTCAAATTAGAAATCAGACAGACAGCGTACTTCAACACACAAAAATGTACACATAACCCACAAACAGCAATAAAAATGCAAATACCCCAAGCAGTTCCCATTTTTCATTAATTGAATCCACTTTTTCAAGGAGATCGTTTGGTAGTAAAACACCACTTTTCTTCAGAGCTTCAACCTTACTAAGCAGTTCCATCTTTTTCGGGTGCCTGATTGACATTTCTACATTGTATCTCTAAAACGGAAAGAAAGAGACAGTATTAGCTACTGTAAAGAGTTTTCTCTACAAAAAAAATCAAACTTTATTTCTTTGTGCCCAGTTATGATCACGCTCACTATGCCATGGTTTTAATTTTACTTTATTTCAGCACACAATCTTCTCATGACATACCATAAGAGATTTAGGTATCAAGCACATAGCTTTTTGGGTGATGTATCCAAGCAGGTAATTAGAAATTGATTACGTATAGTAATATTCACTCACTCACACTATTCACTTGTTCACTCACTCTCTCCTCTGAAGCTTGATCTTCCTTTGTCTAATTCAACTCAGTGGTATCTTATTTTTCAAATATGCTACTTAAAAAAGTGAAACAAGGCTCTTCATTAGAAACAAAACAAAAACAATAAACCAGCAAGGAAACAGGAAATAATGTCATAATTATACTTCATATATAGTTTATTTCTTCTCTTTCTCATGGTGGATTCTGTCTCACATACAGGCCAGAAATGCTATCACATGTGAAAACGTGAGAGTTTCACCTTAGAAAAACAATTAGACATAATTTCCTTACAACACAATACCAATAACTTGATTTTTCTTGCATCAACCAACAGGAACAGTGAAGTGGCACACAAACAAGAATAGCCACAGTGCTCCTATAGTCCAATAGTTACTTCAGGCTGAAACTACCTTTTATTTCCTGCACGGCTATTTATTGATAAAAGAAAGGACACAGAAAATAGGAATAAAACCAGGAGCTTCTCTCAAAATTACTTTAATATGACTTTCTAAATATTTTAACTGTATATTACTTATATGCTCTGTGGGAACATATTCTAACCTACAGACACATTGGCCAGCAAATATCTTTAAAACCTGTATTTTCTCAAAACCTGAATAAAGTTTTAAATATAATAGTGACTATAGTGATTAATTATTTTTTATAGTTGGCACAGTAATTAAAAAAATAAAATTAGATAGGCATCAACTCCTATACAAACCCTACATACAGTTAAGCTAATTCTCTCTCCATCTTATGTGTAAAAGACTCATAGAAACAGAACTTTTGATATGGCCAAAAAAATATGCATTTTTCACTGAAAGAAGAAAGTTCAGCACATATTCTTACAAAGGTGTTTACAACACATACATAAATTAAGCACAGCTATTAGCAAATTGCATCCTAAACATTAAGCTTTCTTTGCTTGAAATTCAGCCACGAAAATTGCTATAGCAGCTCATACTGAAAATGTTAATAAGTGGGGCTAAGTATAAAAATTTGAACTAGAACAAGGAATGTTTAAAACATGGGTGCCTTTGCCAGATCCAAGAACATACTCTGTAGGAAAACAAAGCAAAAATACAATTGGATACAGCTTAAAGAAAATAATAAAGGTGTGAAATCACTGTTTCAGCTAACAGGTCTTCAGCATTTCCATGCATATGTTTGCATATTGTTAGTTTCATATTTTAATCTCTCATTTACACAACACATGCACATCATTTGTATTACGTAAACTTCAGCAAATATTAGTCATTTGTGGATCATAGAGCAAATGTTTTAAATGAGATGATTTAAACCATTTCTCGTTATTAATGAACACTGATCAGGTGTCTGCGTATCCAAAATTACATGAATATGCATAGTAAAAAACAAGGAATTGTTTATAAAGAACTCGGTGTATCGCGGCTAAGGTTTTAGAAGCGTACCACAGTAGGTATCAATTGGATTTGGCACTTGTGATCTGGGTCCACCAAGAGGCACAATTGCTTGATTGGACTAAAACGTTCAACAAGTCTGCTTCTTGGTCCTGTATTACTGCCTTTTCAGCCAGAATGGTTACTAGAGGAGATTACAATCTTCTTCATGTAATCTGATTTCTATTTAAAGATGATATAGCCGAAAAGGATTTGCATAATCATTTCCATAAGCACATGTAATATCAAGGGGAATCCAGAGTCCAATTTGCTAGGCACTGAAAACCAGTTCGTGCGACTCCCTTGCTTTTGTCAAGTGAATTAATAGACTGAGGGAGTCCTCTAGCTGTGCGACACTGGTGCAGACACAGCCAGCCAGCGAGCTCCCAGCCCCTGCTGCTGCCCGGCCAGTGCGGGGCTGATGAAGAAATAAAGCACGTCGCACGCTTCGCAACTGCAATGCTCCTGTTAACACTGAAACAGAAGACGTTCCGTTTAATTTCGGACTAGATAAAGCAATTCGGTGCAGCGTAATCCAAATAGTGTGACAGATGCTATAAAAGGTTGTAATATTAAAAAATAAATAAGCTAGATTTTATGTACGCGTTCTGTCTTTGTCACTCTGTGACCTACTGTATAAACAAGCATGATGAAGGTGCTGATTGATAGAAAATGCATTACGCTGTAACTGTAAAAAATGAAAAAATTCAGTTCATTATTAGATGTATTGGTATGTGACTGAGAGTCAGTATTGTTTCACTCCCGGATATTTAACATGCAGTGTGTATTTTAAGGTAAGGGAAGAGCTTAGTGTACAGGAGGTACGGTTTGAGAACTGATAGCACGAGATGCTATTGCTAATGCTATATTTTAATCCATTAAACACCTACACTCTAAGCAGTTGCATGGAAAAATTAGCTACCAGCTCTATCAGTGCTGCACAACCCTAGTCTGGTAGGACTACTTAATCCTGTGGTGAGAAGATAATTTAATCTTCAGATTCATTCTTTCCTCAGCTTTAAGTGAGCAAAGGCTGCTCAATTGTGAGAGTCTGTGGATGCTATGATATAGATTACTGTTTAACAGCCACAACCGAGATTAAGAAAGTTAAAGTGACAGGTTTCTCACAACAGCCACGATAATAAATAAATGAGTAATATTTAATTTCCCACAACACCTGTCATATTAAAAAAACTGGGGGAAAAGCCCCAAACAACAACATAGGGGCAAAACTGCAAAATATTTACAGCATGATTAGCTGTGTGCAAGCATGGCTGGTTTTGTGTTCCTGAAGCCACTAAAAAGAAATTCAAAACATTGTTACGTAAGTTACAGAGTTTTGGCTTTTTATTCCTTCTCACTCAATACAGTCAATATTTCTCAAAGGAAAAATAGTGGATTTTTGTTTTAAAAAGGCAGTAGTATTTATGCATGAATAACTTTGGCAAAAATATTTAAACCACGAGAAGTTGAATTTCAAAACAAAGCAAGTTAAAACCTTACTTCCCCTGATAAAAATCTTCTACAAAATTCAGGCTGGGTTGGTTGACACACATATTTTGACACTTTATAGTAAACTGTGCCTTTTTTCCCTTATTTTTCTTTTTTTTTTTTCAAAAAATTATATAAAACATTTTTTTGTGTGAAAAATCACACCCGAAAATTCTGCCCAAATGGAGACTGGAACAATGCCTTGTAACAGTGTTAATTGTCACCATGGAAACCAGAAGAATAAGCCATTTTGAAACTGGTATAGAAGGCACACATTGAGCAACTCAAGCATTTTTCAGCCTCCCTCAGTGTTAAGGAACAAGATGCCTAGTCACTGAGAGGTCAGAGAAAGAAATCATCATGAAAGGTTTGTAGATGTGCACTGTCTGGTAAACAATAAAAAAATCTGTACACAGTTAACAACTCTGTAAGACTGCGCACCACAGCTCTCAGAAGGAGAAACACCACAAAAAGATGATCAGAACTGGGGTGCGAATTCCACCTCTCAAGCAAAACTTTCGGGCAATATTATGCAAACCTTGCCCCTAAAGCTCCCTGGGAATTCTGTTGTTGTAATAAAACTTCAGAAGAGGAAAGGGGGAAAAAAAAAAAAAAAAGAGCCTGCATGATGGAATTCAAAATAATGCTCTAAAAGCACACAGAGAGATTAAGACATCCATTGTAAGACTTTTGTATGGTGCTTCTGTTGGTTATAGTGAAAAGAGACTAGACATACTGAACACACAGTGGAGCTATGGCTACAAAGTACAGAAAAATTAAGCCAGTGAACTTTCTCCGTTATTGGAATAAGGGTGTGCTGTTTGTGGATGTTCTGCATTCCATCATTCACATACCAACAAAGTATCTTGAGTCAAATGGCACTGTATGACATACGATTTATATTGGGACTGAGCAATCTGCAATTTTAGTTTTACCTGGACGTTTAAATTTTAAAAACTTGCCTTTCAGGGTGTTTTGACTACTGCAGACACAAATACATGCACACACATGGTCAGGGTCCGTATGTGCATGCAAAACTAGACATACGCAAAATATACCGCATGCATAAAATTGAGTAAAGAATCCTCTGCAAGTAAATTCAGAGAATATGGAATATAACTATTTATAACCACAGAGCAATTCACATATAGCAATATTTGTCCATCACCTCTTCACACAGATTCACACTTCTCTTTCTGGATAATGTTTGCACTCTTCATGCTAGGCTTCATGGTGGCCCCTTAGGAAGCCCATGCCTAATGCCATTCAGTGACGAACAAAGAGTCTTTTTATTCCAAAGTCCAGGGTCCAAAGCTCAGCTGTATACAAGCAAAGTGAAGGAATCTGCTAGAGGCCAGCCTACCCTTCACAATAGCTCTTAATGCTCCTACCTTTTTGGTACTATCAGTGTGAAACATTTTAGAAATCGACCAGAAACTTGGTTATATTTCTTATGCTGTCAATAGCACTAGAACCTCTGGACAACATTCAGGATCTGGGCTGATTTGTCTAGACAAATAGCAGTTGCTGTTTCTTGCAAACTTCATGTATTTCACTATTAGCAATTTATGGCAAATAATTGCACAGGGAAATTATAAAGACTCCTACAATTGTCCTTGTAAATTAATAATAGGCTTTCTTGATTGGGATAAATTTGCTGCTGAGCCTTTGGAAAAATTAAAAAGTGCAATGTCATTTAAAATTGCCAGAACTCACACAGCAAATTACATCTGAGGTTAAGAATCAGTTTTTCCTCTTCTAGCTTATTCCATTTGCATGATCTGGAAATCATATTACATTGGCTATGTATTGTTAATTGGACATAGATTGCATTATCTTTGATATAAATCAAACTACAAATATTAAAATGAATTGCAAATTCTTTAATAGAAGATCATAAAACAATCTTTTTAAAGTATCTCCCATTAATAATTTAATTCCAATTATATCACTCAGAAAACTCAAGAAGGAGAGCACTAACTTATTTCCATTTGCTTTTTTCCCCTACAAATAAGCACAGTAGTACAATCTGTATTTGTGTGAGAGTACCTGTGCGTATGGGTGCATGTCTGTAAAACAAAACAAATCTCAGCATTTTTGTCTTAAACCCCCACAGACACCTTGTTTTTTTGTTTCAGAAAGCAGCAAATGGAGACTACTCTTCTGCTACGCGTTCCTCTTTGTGACCGCTGGAGAAATAAACACATTGAAAGAAATATTAAGTAACTTCATGAACTAATTTTGCCTACGTTAAAAAATGATGCAGTCGGTACCCATTGTTCTGCCTTTTTTTAAAGGCAGGTGATCCCAATCCTTTAAATTTTACTATAAATGTAATATCTTTTTGAAGACTTTGTATGCCCTTTAATGAATTTATATTAAATATTTAATACTGTTTAGGGCATATCCACTACTACCAAAAACAGTTATATTCCCAGCAGTCCCACTGTTTCAGGCAGAGGGCTTGATTGATCCTCCTAGCCTGAATTGAGTAGAATGAAAAGAAGCAGTTGGAAAATAGCTGCAATCATTTAATGCAGATGACCTCTGACAGGCTCACAGCTCTTCTATCTGAACAGAAATTTGCATGGGGTCTCTGTGCAGAGGAACAATGTAACCTAAATGGTAGACAATCTTTATTCTAATGAAGTGGGTGTCAAGGTCAATGTAAAACTGCAATGATAAATGGTGCACCACTAGGCAAGAGAAGTTGCATAGGCATTGTAGTGCTTTCACATTAATTGAAGGCTGAAATGCACTGAGTGAAAGCACAAGACTCTCTTTTCACCATAATGTGTTAATGCACAAATGTTTAAATGTTTTATTCAAGCCCCTAGCCTGTTGGCACAAATCTTATTGCAAACAAAAATACAATAGTTGGCCAATAACCAGAAAAATAGAACTTTTTATTAGCTTGCCTTATTTCTTGAATCCCTAACAACTTCCACAATCTACTCAGAGTACCAAAAGAATAACAAGTCTCCAGACACCTAATATAATTCCCATGATCCTTTTTCTATTTAGGATATCTCTCTTTAATTAGTTCCAAACAAGCAAGCCTTTAGACAACTCTTCATTAGATACCATTCCCAATGAACCAACTGAGAGAAGAAAAGTCATGCTTCAATATTATTATTTCCTAGATTCCAAGTTTTCTTTTAGTATATAGTTAACATCTCCAGGTGCCTTTTGTTCTCAGTAAGAATTAGACCAGTAAAACTCGGTTTTGTAATGCAAAGAGTTGTGTGCCTAGAGTGGGGACTAAACTACAATCTGTTATTGTGGCTTTGTCAAAACTGCAATACAACTATAATTATAGTACTTCATCAGTCGATCAAGCAATTTGTAGAAGGCAGTACATTTTGTCTTATAAAAATGAGGAGGACAGTAAGCTGCTTTTTAAAATCCTGAGCTGCTTAAGCTTGTTAAGGGTATATTGTTTGCTAATACACTCATTAGCAGCCAAGCATTTTAACTTCATCAATTAAACGGGAAATGGTGTTGCACCATTAGTTTCACAAAATGCTAAAATACAGATAGCTGTCTATGGCTACAAATTTTAGAAAATGTATTTTTGCCTGCAAGCTGCATTATACACTTCAAAATGGGTTTTATGCAGCTACATATATGCGGGGGGTGCAGGGTGTGTGTGTGTGTGCATGAATGTAGGTGGTGAAAGCCCTGCATATAGTTGTGAAGCTAATTATATATATACACATATACACCCACTTCAAATTTTCCAAGTCCCATAAGGATTGCTGCTAAAGCACAGCGTCATTTCTTGACACCGATGAACATTTACTCATCTGAGTAATCCCAAGGATGACAGAAGTTTATTCCTGTGAACAACTAACAGCTCTCATGGATAACTAACGGGTTCAAAATATGAACGATATATATTGAATATTTATCAGCCTTTATAGTTTTAGGCTTCTTTGTGCAAATAGATTTTAACAATACAATTACAGTTATTAGATGACGAACTATAGTTTGTTACTAATTAAGATCTGCAGCGCTTTCAGTTTCTGGGAGGCTATGAGTGGCACATACTGTACAACGCCATTTCTGTCTTACAACTCGCCTCTGCAAGGGAATTTTGCATACGGAAATCGGTCTTCAGAATATTGCAATTCAGAGAATAAACTCCATCAGAAAAAAAAAAAAAGAAAAAAAAGCATAATGTAAAGGAAAAAGAAAAAAACTAAAAAACCAGCACACCCACGTTACTGATGAAACTGTTTAAAAAACTGTACAGCTTCATCTGTGTGTGATTTGTCAGGTCTGAAGCTTTGACGTGCCCAAGGGGCAGACCCCAGCGGGGAGTAGGCTGCAGAGCTAAATAGCTGTGAAAGAAGTCTTAATGTAGGATGGAATTCAAACTAACCTTGACATGACCTCGGGAAAAATATGCAAAAAGTAAAATGAATGCACTCTGCAAGATACATCCTAATTTTGTGGCCGAGCTGGTTAGTTTCACAAACATAACTGGGACTTTAAAAGCAAAATAAAATGCAAGGAAAAGAGGAAACTTCAGAATTCAGAGTAAAAACTTAAGCGGGCATGGGGTGTTGCTGGGGAGGCATATGAACCATTTGGAAACAATCCAAATAAAAACCAACACTGAACAATATTGTTGTCAGCCTGTCTATTCAGGAAAATTGTTTTTTTTAGGTTGAATATAAATGACACAAAGCCAAGATTACATCATTGCATTACAAAGTCTGTTGTGGCTTTTAGCCGAACAAGCCCCATGGATCTACTGGCTGATGGCAGTAATTCAGCAAGAAGTTTTAAGGGCTTCTCTTTTTTTTTTTTTTTCCAAGCTTTGTTACTCGAAATATAGACGAATTTTGTTTAAACAGTGATTATTTCATTTTTTTAAATCCACATCTCTAAGGTTGTTCTGCAAGCTTACTTCTCGATCCAAACAATAAAAATTTGAGTGGGTATATTAAGTCTTGATTTGGCTTTATTGTGCACTTTGCCTGTCTTCCTCAGTGTTCAGTTAAGCAGGAAGACATCCACCTTAATAAGGCAGCCAAGAACTGGCTAATACACTAGATATATGGAAATTTTAATTGAGTGTCAACTTGTGTTGAAATTCAATCCCATTACCTTTAGAATGCAATTTTGTAGCAATACCAGTTATTTACTACACTATTAACCAGATTTTAAATATAGTTAAATTGCTAAAAACATATAGCCAAAATACAGCAGTTTGATTTCATATAGCAAGGGTAATCAAGTATCGGGTGCACAAGATTTCAATAGATCTAGAAAGTGCCACCCACCTCCAAGTAAAGACAAACCCTGGCAGATGATGGTAGAACATGGTCCCACAATACAGGTTACAGCTCAGCTCAGGTAAGACCACAGACTTGATGAACTTCATGTTACAACAATCTACCGATCTCGTAAACTGTATATTTTACCGGGATCTTTGGCTGATCTACGAAGGAATTTCTGAGATTCCTCTGCCACTGCTTGCAATAATGCCGTTAGAGATTTGAGGGGTTTTTCACACCTTGCACCAGAGGGGTGACTTTTGGTACAGACTAATACAGATGCAACTAGTAGACACGCTTAACATATCGAATGTATATTTAGCTTAATTTACATTTATTTCACTGCCTGGAGAATAATTGATGCTAAATAAATAAAGAAATGGTGCTCTTTAGGAATTAATAACTGCTATACCTTTAGGTTAGTGCTCAGGTATGTTTCTTGAGGAAAAAACACAGACTAAGGGAGATTCCAAAATACTGGTGTAGAATACAGTCGTCCCACTACTGAACATAAAAGTATTTAATGTCAGGGAAACTGTTTGGCCTGCAAACAAAAAGGTGGAGTTGCATTTCCATCCTTGGCTGCATATTCTGAAATGTTGACCCTCCATGTACCCAATCTCATATAGCTACATTTTCACATTTACATTTTTACAAAATAAAATACAACAATGTAAGATTATGGAGATTTTTTGAAGAAGATAATCAAAGAAAGTAATTTATAACCTGTTATCCTCCCTTCTGCTAAGCTCTGCCTGCTTCTGCAGTATGCATGGAACATAAAATTGGAACTCCTCTACAAAAAGATTTAATTCCAAATGCACCAACTATTGTCAGGCTATGTGTTATAGGCATCATTCTCTTTTGAAATGGATGCTCCTGCACATTTATCTTTCACAACCTGGCTCTTCTGAAGTCCCTACTCCATCATAACTCAGCCAGAATGCTAATGGTGATCAGTAAGAGCCTCCTGTGAGTGAAATTTGACCAAAAATTGACAACTAAACTATCCTCTCTTCTAGCAATAACTGCTGGGATATGCTTGAGGGTAGAATATCTCTGGATCATCTTCTTATCTATTTGCTATACTGTTTTGTGGAAGAAGAGGTTCTCCACTGCAAAAAGAGCCAAATGGAAACCTAAGTTCCTTAGACCAGCAGAGGTAGAACTCAAAGTCTCCACCAAAGGACAGGAAAATCCATAAAGATCAGCACACTCACCATTTAAGGCACAGTGGTTTTAGTAATCAAATTACTAGACCTTGGCAACTATGAGAAGAGAAAATCATCCCTGGCCTGTGGTGACAGACCTGCAATCTTTGCAAGCTGGCAAGCAGCCTCAAGTCAAGAGCAGACAGACTCTGTGTCTAGTTTGCTCAGACTCTAGAACATGTGGACTCTCACAACATGTGGATCTGAGTTCTCGTTACCTGTAGTATCTAGGGCAACAACATGATCTTTAAGGTACTTACAGACAGAACTTACTGCTGTTTGAGGGCCCATCCAGGGGCTGATCGGAAAGAGCGTTGACAGCAGATTTCTCAATTTGTCCCAAAGTTATAATGAAAACTGTCATTTTTACTTTAAATGCACATCCTGTACCGTACTAAGTAAAGTGAAAGCTAATAGTTTTTATAATGTGCTATTTGATTTGTTCCTCATAATTTCCCTTGAGTTATGTCAAAGTTGGCATACGCAGCAGGTCCACGAGGAGTGCTAAACCATCTCCACTGACGACGTAAAACACTGGCAATCACCCTAACTCTTCTTATAGCGAAACCATTACAAGGTAGCACATCAAAACTATTGTTAAAACATATTAAAAAGAAAGTTACACAGTTCACTACTTATTACCATCTCCGGATAGACATATCCTGAGCCCTTCAAGAGACACAGCAGATAACAGTTATTCACTTTCCTAGTACACACTAGGGTTATTAAAACAAATGGAGAAACTTAGCAATCCAAAACTATTGTCTGTGTTAAGGGTGGGCTAATCTCACTTTACACTGAATTTTATAAATTATTAAGAACACAGTATTACAATTTTTAATATTATTCTAGGAAAAACCTAGTACTTTTATAATAAAAAATACTCTCAAGTTGAAAAGTTATTTTTACAATCAACTACAAATCGCTTTCAAGAGCAAATTTATAATGGAACTGCTGACACAGCCTAAACTATGGCTGTGTGAATGCTGCAGAAACAGCTATTTCAGAAAACATTTTTAGCATTAGAAGTCCAACTTTGTTTAAATCTGAACTTATCTTTTTACAATAGCAAGTAATGTTAACAGCATGCTGAAAATGTTAAGGCTAAGTGTACAGTGTCAAAATAGATTGAATCTCTCCAAAACCTGGAAATTCAAGCTTTTTAAACATAATCCAGATGTTTGGCTTTTAATCACATTTCGAGAAAGAGGAAACTTATGCAATACAAAATTCATACATGCATATTTCATTAGTGCCTTTCCTATCACTGAATTAAAAATTTCTAACATATGGTTTCCTCAAACAGATAATGTTTTAAATTAGAAGACTTGGCAAGAAGTTGTACACCTCGCAAATGTCATTGAATTATTTTAACATGGAAGAAAATATTTCATTTTTTACGGTATTAACAGCTTTGATAGCAAATGCCACAGCAGTGATCATTTTTGCCTTATCAATAGTCCCTGAAACAAACTAATTGTACAAAGATGACTCAACAGCCTCGACCAGCCTGCTTCAGAATATCTGAGATTGATACTACAGGTATTTAACACAAATGCTTTCTCTCTTCTCACTGGTGATCAAAACAGGATAATGCTATACCCTAGCAGCTTCTTCGCAAGAGTCAGACTACCCTGAAAGTGGTAAGACTTTTTCCAGTTTGTATTTCAATTCTAGAACACTTACCACCACCACTGCATTTGCTGAGTGATATTTAAGGGACTACATCAGGGTGGCCATTGTTTTTCAGAGCTAACATACACAATATGTCTTTTCAACCTTGGAAGTCTTAGAAAATTTGACTCCAAGTTCATTTCTGAAAAGGGTCTTTCTGAATAATATTTTAAATAATTTAAGACAAACCCTAAGCAATAAAAAGTAGAGGAATTACCACATATATAATGGAAAAAGTAAGGGTAAAAACACAAAACCCCCTGCTTTTAGCCACCTGCTCGTAGCATTGGGATTGCTCTTTAAGACCCTCATACCTTCCGAGGAGTGTGTGAAGTATGACCATGAACCACCAGGAACTGCAATATGCACTCTGTTATACTGTTATGCCATAGAGTAAGATGTTATTATGAACTTTCTGTTCAGAAATGTTGGAAACTAAAACGATCCAGGGCATGCTGAAATACACGCTGTACTTCCGAGAACTGCTGTGCCTAGGAGAGATGCCGAGCCTCTTTCCAAATGGTCACCAGCAAGTGTTTGTCTGATGCAGCCTTTTACGGGCAGGCTCAAGCTTGCCATTCCTATGCTCCAAATACTTGTAGCCTTGCAACAGTCATATGAGGTGGAGAAATATTATTTCAAATTTAAAGTGGGAACCTGAGATATAGATGGACACCCTGTCCAGGGAAGTCTCAGGGAAGTTCCCTGGTGCAGGACCACAAGTCTTTTGAGATTTGCTCTGGCAGTCTGGCCAACAGAATATACTGCCTGAGCTCAGGAATTAAAGTTGTTTCACATTAGACTGATAGAAGATGAGTTATAGCACTTACGATACATTTTAGTCATCGTAGAAAATACCTCAGATCTAAACTCAATAAATCTTTATTTCTACAAGACATTTAAGAACTAACAGTAATAGTTATCTTCAAAAGAATACATGACTGCAGTGACACTGAACTCATTTTGTCTAAGGAACAACTAGCAAGACAGAAACAAAAGAAAATTCTCCTTTGTTTCTTTCTATTTCCCTGATTTCAGGTGTCTGTTTTCAAGGACTTACACTGCTGCTAAATGTGAACTCTGTTATTTGCTGGTGGGGTGAAAGCTAGAAGTTTCTTCTCATCTCTAATGGTATTCTGCCAAAATGTTCTCTGACAAAACCTCGGCTGATCCGAAGTTCAAGAAATTGCCATAATCCAACCTCATAATTTGTATAAAATGTGTTCTAGTCTTACCTTCTCTGCCTATATTTAAGTCCTCAACTTTCAGGCTTGAAGAAAATCTTTTGGTATTGCATCCGGCCCTGATTTACAG
Source organism: Apaloderma vittatum (assembly GCF_000703405.1). Classification (NCBI taxonomy): domain Eukaryota; kingdom Metazoa; phylum Chordata; class Aves; order Trogoniformes; family Trogonidae; genus Apaloderma; species Apaloderma vittatum. Next base: position 110,474 of record NW_009721283.1, read on the forward strand.
ATGCAGACAATGGAAAATTCACAGCATTCCTGTATGCTTTGTTTCTAGTTTGAATTTGTTTAATTTTAACTTCCAGCTGTTTTATCTTCATGTACTTTTGCCAAAAGCCTGAACGCCTGTAAAAGCGTGATGTTACTACAAGAATCAAACATGAAACCCTATGACTTGCACTGATCTCAGGTTAACTCTGTTTGGTGTTTCCGGGATTGCAATTTATAGAACCAAAACACAGAGAAGCTGAACAATTTTTGCAGAGGTTAGTGAACTCAAATACAGAGACTTTGGGCATTCTTAAGGCTTGATTCTTCCTAAGGTTGTCACAAAGCAAGTTTTCAATAACTCGGCCCTGATACAAATGATTTTGGATTTAATTTGTGCTTACGGACAATATTGCCTGTACTCACATTTTGGCTTTTAATTGTTAGGCTGCCCTGGATTGTTTTCTGCTTCTATTCATGCTGAAAAGGAGGATGGGGAGCAGGAGAAAAAGAGCATGGTAGCGGAAGAAGTGGAGAGTATCAATGAGAATTTCACCCATAAGGAGAGTGTTTTTTAGCATGTATCACCAAATGCTCTAGATTCACTCTAGAAATCATAAAGCTGAATGTGATCTTGACAGATCAGGGAATCTGCCCCTTTGTACTTAGCATTTTGTAATGAGCTTCTCTGAGACCAGCCCACAGCATAACGTCTGGATATTAATAGAACCTGTCTTTCAGCAATTAAAAGAGAATAGTTCTGTAAAGATTCTGCAATGAAACTGCAGAAACTGATTTCAGAAGAAAACCTCACAAGTTCATGTTGACTTATGTTGCCTCACTGAAATGCTAATCTCTGTTCTCTGTGCAAACTGATAAACTGGTGACTATAGCATCACTATTCAAATCTATGTAATGCTTGCAATGTCACTGGATTTAGATACGGGTAACTTATTGCTATTTTAATGTCTGAATTCTATGTAAAGACGATGAAAAAGGCATATCTTGAAAACTGGAAAAGATATGCATATATCTGAGAAGAAATGCTTCAAAGGACTGCAGCAGTAGGAAATATCAGGACACACAAAAGCAGTAGTGAAGTAATATGAAGCATATTCAGGGTATTTTGAATCTACTTCAGCTACAGCAAGCACTAGGGAAGACATGAATTTTTGTCCTTCTGGCACTGTCTAAAGACATTCTAGTCCTGTTTTGTGGAAGGTCTTTCCTGCTAACCATGCACACTCTATGATAGCTGTCTGGCTGTTCAAATATAAATTGGAAAGATCTGTGCCCCTTAAAACAGAATATACGCTTAATGTGCACTGATGTCTTCAAATTTAACTGTTGTCTGCCTGGCTCATAGATGTTTGTTATACTTTGTAGGGAATTTCAAATGAAAATTGAAAAACGTAAGTAAAAAACTGATAAAAGGATGAGGAACAAAAAACAAGATCCCATTGCTTATTCCAGGTTTTTCAGATTTTAATAGAAATACATTATATTTAGAATGTCAGCAAAAACAAGTTACTCCAGTTTTTATGGTGATGAAACTTTCGTGAATGGTATCTGGACTTCAGCGACATAAATAAAGTTGTTTCGCTTCTTAGTTTAAGTGGCCGTACTTCCTATCTTAAAAATAATTTTATAATTAGTGACAATTTAAAAATTAAAAAATACGTATCTTGTTGAATACTTCACATTCCTAACAGTACTAGGCTACTTTTTCAAATCTATACCCGAGTCAACTATTTTAAGCCATTTTGCTAACTATTATGCTTGAAGTATAATACGTTGTTATTGAACTGGAGTTTAAAGAAATTAAAGTAATGAATACATATTTTAGAACAGACCATAGAGCTTTTGTACATTAAGCAACTACACTAGAAGTACATTAACCCTATTAAAGGTAATTTTTCCAGCTCATTGGTGATTGGCGTTTGGTACTGATGTTTGAAGAATTGCCATTGCATTGATTTTATTATTTGCGTCTTTAATAAAGTGTGGAAGAAATGGCAGAGGCAGAAGTTAACTGCCCTTTGGTAAAGCCATTAAGCACTTAAGAAAAAGGTTTGAATATTTAAATCACGCACAAATCTTTAAAGACATCATACATGTTTTTAGTTTTGCAACCTTTCAGGGGCCTGAAAAAGACCCCCCTGGTACGAATACTTTTACATTTGATTGGAACAACAAAAAGGACCAAGATAAGGTCACTATTTGCACTCAGGGAATAACCCGACCTAATAACACAAATTCTAAGAACTGTTCCTGCGCACCCTTCCCAAGGCGCGGGTGAGGGCCCAGGCGCACCGCGCAGTGTAGCAGGCCACCTGGTGGTCACATCAGCTAATTATCCATTTTAATCCAACCAAAAATTAGAGGGCCCTGCAAAGAAAAGATCACCATGAAAGAAACGCATAAAAGCCACCAAATAAAGCCTACTGGAACTAATGGAAGTATATAAAAAGGAGAATATTTCTTCAGCTCATCTTACGTTTTCTGGGAGTGGCAGGATACTAAGGCTGACCGAATAATGGTTTCTTGCGTTAAAAACAAACTGTAGTGAGTTCCATACCACTTTATAAAATGAGGTTCCACAGAGGGTCACTCTGTCACACTATACCCCTCAGTTCCCTAGGAAAGACCAGAAAAGAACCTGGTTTAAAAAATTCCATAACTGTTTTACACAAGCTTCCCAGGGAAGCTTGAACACAGGCTACACAAAAATAGGCTGGTCAGCATATAGGATATAGGAATATAGGAATAGGATATAGGAATATAGGATATAGGAATTCACACTATTATGCCCACAGATCTGGGTTCTGATATCTCATAGCCATACAAAGGAATGACAACAGGCATCAGCGCAAGCTGTTGTTGATGCTATATGTTCAGACTCACAAAAGAAGTAGTTATAATACGTAAGGTCACTGCTGACTTCTGACAAGCGGCTCAGATGCCTGAACAGATGAGTTAGAGGTCAAAACTTCAGAAAGATCTTCAGCTGTTGGATGAGCTGACAGCTAGGGATCAGAACACAGGAAAGTGCCTGGTGTTGAGATTTACCGAATGAGAATCTGCTAGAATTAAAACCTGTAGCACTAGGTTAGCAAGTTCTGACCCTTGCAGATTGAGTCAGCATGCTAAAAGAGCTACAAAAAGAACTGAAAGTTGCAGCAGTCTCTGAAGAACCTGGAAAAAGCACCATGTGCTTCAAGAGGGAAGAAAGCATGAGAGAGCAAAGCAGTATGCATGTGACTGGAAACGGTGGGTATTCTGTGCTAATTTTGGTCTTATAAAATCATAAATACTGATGCAAGAGCCTTTTCTCATAAGAACTCTAACACCACATTCACAGACAAGTCCTCTGCATGATCCAAATGGTCTATGCTGATTTCAGTGAAACCAAATGCCTAAGCCATCAGATCTCCCATCACTCTAGGTCTGCCTGTCTGCATGTTAACTAGCCAGTGAAGAGATGTTCAGAACATGGATAAGCACCCACAAGCATAACAGCTTTTAAGTGATGTGCATGTTATTATAGTAGTATATTTCTAGTGACTGGCTTGAAGGGAAGGAAATGGGTAAACTGCTGGAAGATTCATTTTCTGGCATGAATTCACTTGTATGAAGTGCAGAAAATACATTTACGCACTGTTTCAACAAGCAAGGACAAACCAGAAAATTTTTGCTATCATTTGAGCATGCCTCAGCACCAAGATCAGAATCTCCTACCTGCTGGCTTACCATGGCAATGAAGAGCACTCTCTATGGAAATGCTGGTCCACACAGAGAGAATACCCTGCTGTTTAGCCAAGAACTAGCTTGTGGGACACGTGGCTTTCGAAAGAGATGCAAAAAGCTCCTCATATATATCCTGCCTATCCCCCACAACTCTGCTTGCTGTTGGCTTCCAGTTGGCCAGAAATATTCTACCTCTCTTTTAATCTGGCTTCTAACAGATAGAGTTGAATTTTAATTCATGTGAGCCAAACAGAAATATTTTCCATGAAATATGCATTTTATTGCTTAACATTTTAATACTCTGAATAACTTCAAAATGTGCCAGGAATAGCAAAGCTCACTTATTTAGCATTTGTGCTGTTAGACAAAACACATGTGCATAGATATGTGTATCTTACAGACAACTGAACTAAGAGTAGACATGTGTGTTTAAATAACTACAGTCTCTTTGCTTTGCATCTGTACTAAGTTCCTAACTATGTTATTTTACTTTTATGGAGGACTCAGTACCACTCACTAATTTGTAAAGATACACAAAGCACTTGAACTGAGATTAAAAAAAAGGTGGGGTTTGGGTCTGTTTGCAGCAGGTGATGTCTTAAAGGTGAGAGATTGCCCATCATGTACCTTGTGGTACATTACCTCTCCTGGAAGACCAGTGCATTGCGCACATGAAGGCAACAAGTTATGCTGTTGCTTCCGGGCAAGACAGAAATTCCTACTTCCACTGACTGCAAAAGAACAGGTCTCTCTGGGGATCTCTGTTGGAAGGAATGTTATTTTCATTCTAGCTTACACCTACAATCATTCACTACTTCTATCACAGAGTGGGGGAAAAATGAGAGAGGAACTGCTAGAAGAGCTCTATAGCACCAGGAAATTCTCCTCAAGCCCAGTCCCTTGCAATAGTCTTACTGTTTAAGGACTGGTATTTGATTCCCTCCTACTTCTTCCTTATCCCCCACCCTGCCCTTTATTTGCTCTTAGTCCTTTAACTTTTTTTTGAGTCACTCTGTATTGACCATAGTAAAAATCCATAGGCTTTTGCCAAGTGTGCAAAAAATTTGTAAAAATGGTTGTGCACATCTGAACCGTCCTTCTATCAAGTGTTCTGCCTGTTTCCCAAGGGTCTCCTGGTTTCTCATGGCCAGCAGCAAAGTCCTTCAAAAATCACGAGATGCCACGGACAGATGACTCAGATTCTTTGAAGATTTCTGCATTTAAATTAGATCTCCATTCAGGATTTGGTTATGGATTGCCACCTCTTTGGCATTTCTGTTTTCTCTGTTTAGATTGCCACCAGCTACTCACTAGAGGAAGGGAGGTCTAGTCGCTGTTACACCCTAACACCTTTAGAAGCTCAGACTGATGAGCATAAAAGCATAGAGACACCTGACAAAATGCACAGAAAAAGAGTGTCTATGTTTTATTCAAATCAATATGCCAAAACCTGTTTTTGACATCAAAGTGAACACTGTTGGCCTGAAAAAAAAATTGTAACATGTCCCAGGCTTCCACCATTTTGTTCAATGATTTCTGAATCATTTTACTCCAAGATTTTCTGACCATCAGGAGATCATTTATCCACTCTGCATTATTTCTGTGGGTGCATGGTCTCAGCTTTCCCATGATACCTTTTTCTGGCAGTTTTATTAAACTAACAGAATTTTGTTTTGGTGGATTCCAGGGTGATTTGCGGAGTTTTGCACTTTGATTTAACATCTAAGTTCTCATCTTCGTCAAATATGTTAGATTCAGCTAGAATGCTAGGCAGCAATACTTGCCTGTTTCTTTCAGATACTGCTTTGAATATTGCTTTTCAATTGAAACCAGAGCTTGTACAGACCTGTGGTCACGGGTGTGTAGAATTCTTGCAAAAGAATTATAGTAAACTTTAAGTGATGACATCTCTTATTTCAAGGGTTCCTTTTTGACTGACTGCATTTATCCACTGGTCTCATAATGATTTCATTGCACATCTGCAGTGCTTGGTTGCATCTCTCCAGTCTAATTTTGCTCCTTATCAGTGTTGCACTGCAGCTGGCTCCAAAATCCAGCTGGTATCAAATTAGTCATTGATCTAATAGCATAGTTGCAAATATAGCAATTGAATGCCTGGCAGCCTTCTGCATTGCCAGAACATAGAATCTTTAGATCTGCTTAAGTCACATTACAGATATCACTTTCCTCATTAAAACCCTAAATTATCAATGGTTTCAGACACTGTATTTTAATTTCAAAGGTAACTGCAATATTCAATCTGTCTGCATGGCTCTTCTTCTCAAGAACATTTTTCTTTCTAATGTTGCCTGTTACACTACGTATGTTGCCCTAAAATGCCTGCATTTCCAGTCAGCCTGCATCTGCCCTGCTTCATGAGCTCTTTTGACTTACATCTATGTGTGTGTTCTGCTATTTCTGTTTTGGCACTTCTATGCACAGTTCGGCCACTGTTTGGAGTCATATATTACATTGGCTTTACTCTAATGTCTTCCCTGTGAATGGGAACTGTGTATTCCACAAGTGATCCCAGGGAAGAGACACAGTTAAGAAGTGAATTATGTACCCAGTTACACATGGGTGTTCTAGTTGTTGGCACCATACCACATCCCCTTTTGCGTTTCTGGTACAGGTTAAGAAAACTTTTTTATAGCTTTAAATTTGCTTAGAATTATTGGTATCATTCTGATCAATTCTTGTTAGATACTGAAACGTTGTTATTGCCTCAATGAAAAGCCTTTGTTTTGTCCAGAGTTCTGGTCTGCCTGCTGTTCAGAGTTGCTGTTATCCATGCCCTACAATTTTAGGTGGTTTTTCATCTGGCTAATCGCAGGTATTTCCTTCTGATGTCTCAGAGTTTGTATGCTACATCCAGGGAAATAACATGAAAGAATTTAGTATTTCTAGTCTTAAACTGGCTCTTTATTCACTTCCCTCATTGATTCTTGAACTTTGGAGGGCCCAGGGAGCTCAGACCTTAATCTTAATCAGGCCTTAATCTGCAGTGAAACCTGCTCCCTTGTGCCTCATCTTCAGGGCACTTGAGTTAGCTACCAGTCTAGCGCTTGTATTCATGAGTTTATGAGAAACTGCTGTTTGCCCATATTTACAAAAAAATCACCCTGTGTGTTTATTAAAACTGAATCAAATATGTATCTTCATATCCATTCTAATTTTTAGCAGGCATCTTGTGAATTTTACCCACTGCTTAGCAAGGAAGCTAACTGCACAAAGTGACTATAAGGTTCATACATGGCCATATTATTTAACCATTACTGTTAGAAGGAGGAATGGACAGAAGGTCCCTAGCTCGGCACAGAGATAAAGGTGGAAAAGAGGGGTGATAAATCTCTCTATTTATTTAAACTACTACATGTTTCAGCCTGTTGTGCAAACACCTCCCGTATTCTAGCATAGAGTTAACAAAAAAGAGACACCTAAGAACCATAACTGAAGATTAAATCAGGTAGAAGATCTAAGAGTAAAATTTTTCTCTGATTCAAGTTAAAGCAATAAGAAAATTAACTATTTTCAGAGAGAAAGCTTTTTTCACCACTTTTTTTTCTGGGACCTGGGCAAAAAAAAAGGCAAAAATCTTCTATAGTCACACTATGAAGAATTTGACTATTAACTTGCTGGAGAAAAATGAACCCTGACTATAAATAACACATGCTTACTGAAAAAACAAAACAATAGAGATGAGCTTTTTGAGACAACAAAGTAGGACCTCATGACTAACTCCCTCTCACCCCTGATGGTGTTTATTTGATCTCTCCACACATGATAACAAGCTAAGAGATCTTGGGAATTTTTGTTCTTCTGCCTGCATAGCAGACATTTGTCCTCCTTGATGAAGGCCAGAAAAAAACTTTCATGTCAGTCTCAATATATCATTCAAAAAGGCTAATGTTCATCTTTAGAAAGTTACCACCTGAAAAACTCTAACGACAATTCTGTATCTATCATCTCTCATTTCTAAGAAAAATCAATGGGTAAAGCAGAAATGATCAAACTCCAGTGTAATGTCTGTCAAAATCTGGATGCCTCACAGCAGGATTTCAAACTAGAAAATTGCATAGACATGACACAATGGTACTAAAAACCCCTCTTTTCATGATAACCGAGAGTCAGTGAGAGGTAACGCTGAGTGAGACTGATCTTCATAACCTCTTTATACAATCAGTAGAGAGAGAGAGAAGAGAGAAGAGGTTTCTTCTGAAACTATTTCAGGGTGCTTAACTTAAGCTTCTGCTCAGAATCACCCGTTAGAGGAACCTCCTCGTGATAGAGGCTGATCTACTTAGCTCCCTCAGTAGTCTAAATTAGTCTTCACAGATGACCCCTTCTCCTAGTGTATCACTGGGGAAACTACCACCTTTCCACAGCCTCCTCTGCAGCCTGTGACAGCTTGTTGCTGGTCTGCTCAGTGACGCAGCTGGAATATGTCCTGTACATATGTCCGACATTCTGCATCAAGGGGATGTGAAGGCTACAACTGCTGTCATCCCCCTAAAGCACCGCTCCATAGAGCCAACTTTAGCACTTACAGCTCATGGTCACTGGAATTCTACAGTAATTATGTCTTCTGCAATGCTAAAATATCAGCACCCATAAGGAGGTAAGAACTACCACAGTCATTTCTCACCAGTCACAGGAGTTGGCTGGAGCCTACTCTGGGACCTCACTGGTCCTGATGAAAAACCAACTGCAACAACTATGAGAGAAATTACAGGGATCACTTAATTTACCTTGTTAGAAGGAAAAGTTAGCAAAAAATGCCGTAGCTATTTTTAGCACAATATATTAAAAACTTATACACACACTGTGAAAACGTCACCTAACCTTAAGTATGTAAAAAGGCTACAAATATATACAAATAAATATTTTATATTGATATGTTACATATTTTCAATATAAAATATAATATATACAAAAATAAAAATACAAATAAAAACTATATACAAATAAAAATTCAGGAGATTATAAACTGGTATAATTCACTGCAACTTATTTTTTATATTGTAGATATGTATGCATTAAATGGATTGCAACTGCAAGTTTATTGAGATTTAGTGAATTTGGGTTTCATATAGAAAACCTGCTAAAAAGGTTTACTGTGGTCATTTCTTTTTGGTTATTTTTTAAAAAGAAACATTACAGTATCGATTATTTATGAGGTATACTGATGAAGAGTAATTGGAAAAGAAAATGCTATTTCCTGTATTATGATTGTGCAGCAAAACATCATGGATAAAGCACTTAATTCCTACGAGATTAGAAAAAATATATTTTCTCTTGGAGTATGAGGTGAAAAAAATAGGAAAGTGCATTAAAAATTGGCAACTAGCTTGAGGAATAGGGTAATACTGTTGCCCTTGTATACTTTTTACTAGGGATTTCTTTTTATCTGCAGCCTTTTAAAACAGTCTAATTCACCAAACTGCCTAAAAAACCATGTCCACAAACAGTTCCAGAAAATATATTACCATTGCATTATTAACACTCCTAATTTTATCTTCAATATACTATTTGGTGAGACCAGTGGCAGGCAGCTTTAGAGCAGACACACCGCACAGAAGGTGGCTCATGCCAACATGGGGCTAGACCTGTGGGCCCCCTCAAGGCAGGATGCTATGGCTTATGTGGGCTCAGGATTACTGGACAACCTCAGAAAGAAAAATATCTGGAGAACTGCACAGGACACACTACTCTCTGGTGTGATGGAGTAATTTTTATGTTATATAGTCATTGCGTAAGATCTTAAAGGTAATACATGGTTTTACAACCGAGAACCAAGGTTGTGAAATATTAGACTAAAGATTCTGAGATGCAGTGTGATAAAGAGAAAACAGTGCTAGTTTCTTTGAATTTCTTCATTTTATAGAGGGTTGATCTCCCTTACTTGGCATCAGTGTATAGAGACTTTATGAGTGAATTGTGAATGTAAATTCACAAATTACTTCATGAGGTGTTTTCAGTCAGACGATTCCTGCTTTGGCAGGAGAGTTGGACTAGGTGATCTTCAGAGGTCCCTTCCAACCCTTACTGTTCTGTGCTGCTGTAACATTCCTAAAACCAGCCGTAATACACTAAATACCAGCCTCAGAGTGGGTAGCTCCTAGGACTCTGCACTGCATGTATGTGGTCTGCATGTGATACAGTGTGTCAGGAAACCAGAAAATATAGATAACCTAAACTTCTTCAGCTAGTTCAGGCTATCAAAGAACATTGCATCACTGATACTGTTGTCCTCAGTGTTTGACTGCATATATAGCAGTGCAAGTATAATATATTTTCTCAGGGACTCGGTCCAAGGACTAGGCCAGAGTGCTGCTAAACTTCAGCTTCAGTTCTTTAGATAATGTGAATAATTTAGTGTATCTGAGACTAACAGTGAGCCCTTTCTACCTTGTTTGGGCACTAGGCAGTCCTAGTATATAGAAAGCAATGAAGGTTGTAATTTTCACCATCCTTTGGGGTGAATTAAGGTGCCACTTCCACTTTTTAAAAACTAAAAATGCTTGATGAACAGAAAATGGCTTTGGGTAATTTGCTGCTGGACGTATGCGCTCAAACCACCACATCTAAGTATGCCAGACCATTGCTTCAGTGCTGAATATTTGACAATGCTTTAAGGTCACGCTGCTTGGGACCTTATCCTACCATTTATACCAGCAAGGGCACAAAGACAGAACATGTGGAGTTGACTAAGATGCTTGACGTGATGATTGTAAATTGTCCACGTTTTGCAGCCGTAGTAAGGAATGGTGATGACAGCTATGTGGTACACATTTACTTTTGTTTGAAGTCGAATGCCTCTTTCATTCTAGACACACTGCTTTAATCTCCCAAAAGCTGTGCTGGCTACAAGCTCAGTAAATACTGCTTTGCTACAATGTGGAGTTCAGCTTCAACGTCATGCTGGGAAGAAATGGGAGAAACCCACTCACTCTTGTGAAATGCATGAAGCTACTTGTGGAAATGCAGGGAGTCTGTTCCATAGAAATTACAACACTGCCTTTAAAAATACATGTTTATATTTGAAATATATTATAGAAACAACCAAGAGAATGTAAAATTATTTTTCATATTCTTTCTTTATCCATTCTCTAGATTTACTTTGTAATTCCGTAGACATGGTAATCAGTCTTTTCCTGGTGTAATTACATAAGACATTAAAACTTAATATTTACCTGCCTTAAGTAAGACTTTTTGCCAACAATGATTTTCTTTTCTGCTTTTTAAAATACAGAATTTGCCAGAAGTAGCAAGGAATTTAATCATATCACAAAATTAATACGGACCAGTGAAAAAAGCTGGTTGTTACAGTATGTGTCACAAAGGTGTTATCACTCTGTTCCTTGGTGCAACTGAAATGAAAATACTTATGTAGAAAAAGTTAACCAATTTCATCATCCTCTTCAACAAAAGGCTAGGAAACTGCTGTGTCAGGTCCTGAACTTATTTGGTTGATGTTTTAACAGCAGTAGGATTTTTACTTCTGCTTGGGGTATCAGGCATATAAAACAGTTCATTTTCCTATGTCGTGTGGAAAGTCTGTTAAGGAAAAAAAACCCCACAGCCTAGAACATGTAAATTACTGAACTTCATGAAGAACAGTAACTGAAGCCAGAGTTTTCTGGAAAATTTAGGTCAGTCGTTTTACTACACGTGACAGTTAAAAGCACACTACAATGGCAAAGGTGAAGAATAACTTCTATTGAGGTATGTAGCAATCCATGTATATAGACATAAGTAAATGCTGTAATTTACTATTGCTAAGGAATATCTGCATTTATATTATTTTGGAGAATAATCGCTCTGTTTTTCTTTTTTTGAAGTGTTACATATGCTTTGTCAGATAAAATAAAAGCTTTCACTTTGGGACATAATAGTGTTGAAGTCATATTTCAAAAAGGTGGTAATTTTTGCAAGTTTATTAGCGAACTACACTGACTATTCTGACTGTAATTAAGTAGCCCTCCCAAATGGGCAAACATACCCAAGTTCTACCTGCAACAGTTAGATTTTAACATCATGGTTATTACTTATAATCAGGCTGCACAATGAGATATTGATTACTTTTAACCTTTAGGTCTAAGAATTCAGGAAAAGTTGAGGTAGTAGCACAGTCTACTTTTCCTGTCTGGTAAACTTATGGCCTTTAGTTGAATTCTAATGATTCCTATTGGCAGGCAAATCTGAAATTAGTTTATTCTCTTGGCTCGTACAGAAATGATGACATATCTAAAAATACCGCGTGCACAGCAGATTTGTAGTTACTACCTACAAGCGGCTCAATCCTGCAGTGTGCTGAGAGCTTCCTTCCAAGTGATGATCATCATCTTCTCCCACTGACTGTTGTAGCAGCTCCGTGCAGGCACTGATAGATTACCAGACAGAGAGAAGGCATCCCAGACCGTGCAGAATATGCAGTGTAGGAGCAAAAATCTTCACATTTTCTAGTTTATAACCAATCCCCTAAGCACATTGTCCAAATATATCACTCTACAGGCTGTTAATCTTTTAATAAGTTTTCTTTATATGGAAAATCTGCTTGAAATAAAGACTGAACTGCAATGTGGCTTCAGAAGGTATGCGGGATTCGTTTTAAATGGAACAAAGTAATCCAATTAAACTAATCTGTCTTACAAGTTAAAATGATATGAAGCACATTAATTGATCCTTATAGGCTGCTGCTATTTGAACCCTCTCTCTGTTGGCGCAGCATTTGGAACCGCTTTGCAAATTTGTATCCTCCAAAAGCAGAAACTCCATCCACAAGTTCAGGAGAATTATGGGCAGGAGAAACATATAACTGTTATGTGTTAGATTAATTTGCAGAACACTTGGCATTATTATTGCCAAGTAGTCAAATTGTTCCAAGTTGTTCCGGAAGGTTGTTATTAATAGTATGTTTTCTGAGGAAAGTTCTGTCTACTTTTGGAACTGCATTTGTGTTGCCAAGGAAACTCCTTGAAGCACAGCATTCTAGGAGCACACTGCTGCTTTTGTTTGCCAGTATCCTATTCATATCATCTAAGTAAGCACTTTACATACTTCAGCTTCCAGTTCCAAATGTTTAGGGTTTTAAGTATTTATATTACTACGTTAAATATAGTCTGTGCTTCTTTTTAAGCTCAGAGACTCTTGTAAGATTATTTTAACAGTTGCATTAAAGGACAGGGCTGTGCAGTACGGGGTTTTTTGGTTTGGGGGTTTTCTGGTGGGTTTTTTTTGACAAGTTTGCAATAAATTAGTTTTAATTTGAATAATAGCTCCATAGGTTATAGCACTAGTCCTTAAGTGTTAATTATCTTTTCACTCTGAAATTAACGTAGTCATTTCCTACTGACTCCTCTACACCATTATTGAAGTGCTGAGGAAAACATGTCATTGAGTTCTGAGCCAGAACTGTTGTTGTGATTAATCCTGGTCACATGGCCAATCTCTGCCAAAAGGAGATCACTGAAAAAAGGTGACAAAGACAGTGATTTCCTGTCAGCAAAGAGTACGACAGGGCTGTCTAGAAGTGATGCAAATGAGGGAAACTTTCACCACGGTTTGTTTGATCCACTCTGGGCCACAGCACAGAGCCAGAGAGAAAGGCACAATAGAGCAGCAGCACACCCAGAGGAGAAAATGAAGTGCACCTTCCGAGGAGGGATAGCATCCAGCAGGGAAACAAAAACTGCTGCGAGATTTTCTTTTTCTCCCTCAACTTTTTTTAAAAGGTATCCTTAGTTTTTGATGTGCGTTTTCATGTTATCTAACCCAGTGAATCGCTTCTCTTTGATGAAATAGTTTGGAAGTTAACCTGTTCAAAAGCCGTGCCAACTAAATGTTTCCAAAATCTTTGCACGACTACGTAAGGGTCTTTTTCCATCTATCATGGGCATCGTTGCCAAAGACTTACTAGTGCAAGACTTATGGCTTATGCAGTTTGTGTTAAAACCACCACACATTACTTGTAATCAGACAGAAAAATATAATTTCTGTTATTTGATATTTAAAAATGTTTAGTCGATTTTATTCTGAACATACTGACAATTTTAACAATCATACTGTACTTATTTAAATGGAGTTTAATCTAACACAATTAAGTTTTGCAATTAATCTTCTGAGGAAAATGGAAAGAATTATCATTAACTTTCTGCCTAGTATACTCATTTCTAATCTCCACAGTTCCAGTAAATGCCTACTTGCTTCATTTTTGAACATTCAAGGTACAGAATTACTCAAGTTCCCACTAAAGGGCTAATTAGCAGAGTTTAAATTCTTTGGGTTTGATCCTCAAGTAACAGCATATGAATACAGCTGAAGTCAATGCAAGTTCTGTGTACTCAGAGCTTATGAGATCAGGCTCACATGCAGTAGATTAAAACGAAATAAACATGATACATTTGGAATTAAACTGAGCTATTACAGCACTACAAAGAAGCGAGAGCCCAAAAAACATGGAAATGCTCCTTTTAATTTTTTCTTAGTTAACAGATAAAGCATTAAAGGATAAATAAACTGCCAGCAATTCATTCTGTGACTGCCATCTTCTCAAACACTAGTTGATTTTCAAAATCATTAGGTAGCTTAAGACTGTAAAGTTCAAATTATTTAGGGCTTGGGAAAGCATAATGAGGAAGAATATTTTTCTCTTTTTGTTAATCTTTGCACTAAAATCTAGGAAATCCAGAGAAAGTCATCCATACATATTCAGAGTAAAAAAAAAAAAAATATGGCTGTGCTGCTCCTATTGTATTAAGGGCAAAGTAAAACCTAGTTAAAGAGAGATAATAAAGATCCTAATAAAAAAATATGAAGCTCCTGGAATATTACAAAACAAAATTAAGATGAGACTTGACTTAAATCTATATTAAATCTGAAAATAGAGTACTGGGAAAATAGTTTAACCACGAAAATACATTTTATTTTCCCATACGCAATTTTAGCATTTATATATTATGTTAGGCTGCTTTAATGTATGCTTTTCCCTTCCGATTCACCTGTTTTTATCATTGCTCCTGCCCATTCATCAACTCCTTAGGGGCAATGATTACTGTTGGTAATAGTGATACCACAGCAGGTTCCCTGGCAGAGGCAGCTTGCTGAGCTGGCTCAGAGGTGCAATTACTTGTCAGCTCAATAACCGAGAAGAGGGATCTGTGGGTTTAGGAGAATCCACCAAAATGCAGCAAGTGCAATTAGCTGGTTCACGTCTGAAGCTGCAACTGGCAAAGAATAACTAAAGCAAGACCTATGTTTTCATAACACCCCATATCACTGAGGAATTCTGATAATAACAGCTGCCTGAATTTCTCTGTACAGGCTTCTCTCCCTACAGGCCAGAGCGCTGCGTTCACTGCAGAGTGTCGACATTGCTCCCGCGCTTTCCCTGGGAGCACTAGACCATACACCACTGTAAGAGTCCAAATAAAAAAGGTGTCACTATTGATTAGAAGAGAGGTTTACTAGGCTAGTTTTATAAAACTATTAATACTGGTTTTGAGGGCATGATTCATTGTTATGTGACTCTCTGAAAACAAGGATGATGAAGACAGTGATTTATCTGATCTCTCTTTTGCTAGTACAGAACTGTTCCCTGAATTACATTTGCTAATGCTTTCTTTTATCTACTTTTAAATGTCTGAAATTATGGGGCTTTCAACACTTCTTCGGGAGGTGGTTTTGTGGAGTTTTTCTGAAAGGCTGATAGATCTTAATGCTAAGCTTTTTACATCACCTGCAAATACTCCTCCTGCTTTATGGACGCTCCTTATCCATCTTTTTAACCAAACTCTGTATTTCTAGTTAAGTCTTTCCTTCAGTCCTTAACAATTTGTTTGCTGCTTTCACTAGAAAGGTATGTGCAGAGAATATTTGCCATGGGAGGGAAGGCAGGCAGGCTGTTTCTACCGTTCTTCAATTGGTTTAGCAGTGACCACATAGGTACTGTTGGGACGGGGGCTCTGTTAATTAGCAGATGAGCTCCCTGCAGAAACTGCAGAACAAATAAGCTGCCTGTGGTTTGGAAACAGTGCTGGTCTGCCTGTGCTGCACAGACTACAGACTCAGCTACTGGCACAAACTTTCTGCTTTCAGAAGTGTCGTGTCTAATCGACTACTTTCCATTTTGCATACAGAGTATTTCTCATTTTGCCACCATATTGTACTGCAAACTAGTTCTTAAATTATTGCCCTCTCTTCTTCTCATCATGCATTATTAGCTCAGCATTACTATCTATAATTATTTCTAATGGTTACATTTGGATATCGGAAAGGGAAGTATCCCAAGTAGCAAATAAGTACTTGGGCTGGCTACTTAAGCTTTGTTCCTTTTCCTACCGATAGATGGATTGTTTCCTTTAAAAGTTATGTTTGTTTATTTTCTTTTTACTGTAGGATTAAAACTAGTGGTTAGATTAGGCATGGTGCAAGAGGGTCTTATATGGACAGGCATTACCAAAACATCTTATTTTAGATTCACATGAAACTTTTTACTCACTTCTGACATTGCTTATTTCCAAGTCCAGCCAAGGCCAGGACTATTGAGGTATGGTTAAGACTGACTAAGCATTTAGAAAGTTAGGAAAAGGACATTAGCAAATATAAGAAATTATTGTTAAAGCAAGAAACATTGAATTCAACTCGCAGCCTGATCTGAACCATATTTCCATTTACAAACATATTTTAACTCATGAAACAACCCTTTCTCCCTGGGTATTTTAAATCAAAGGACTAAAATTAGGAAGAATAAAATGCAAGAAGACTATCCACAGGATGCCAAAGCAAGAAAAAATAAATTATATTTAAGAAATTATCAAATCATGCAATCATGGAGGAAAGAAAACAACTTCTATTTGACCTTGAATGTACCATTTATTCGATAAGAAATTAAAAAAAGCTAGAGGGTAGTTGTTTCTTGTCATTATACTGTTGCTGATTCTGTGGTTAGTTATTAATTTTATTTTTTATGATTCACAATCTGCTCTTTGAAATATGCCATATGCTCAAAGCAATTCAAGGATGACAACTGTCAGAATTACTCCAATAAAAATTGCCTAAATGAGGAAGATTTACTGCAGCCTGATATTTCTGTTGCAAGCCCCTCCTTTCTTTCCTCCACCATCCCTCAGACCCGTAGACTACAGTTTCTCAGACACACAGAGAAGCCCGAATCAATTTTAGGATCAAATCACACATTTCAGGGAATTTCTTAAAAGTATCGTCTATCTAAAAGAAGTGATAAAGCTTCTGGGCTAAGGCTGTTATGACAAATAAGAGAAACCATGTGTGTTTGTGTATATATAGATAAATATATGTGTGTGTGTGTGTGCATATATATATATGCATGTATATATATATGTTAGATGAAAATCCTGTAATCAATACGCAAGGTCAAAATCATTTTGCTGAAATCACAAGCAAGCATGATGACTTAACATGACAATGTCTGCTTTATGTCTAACTAATAAAAATTAAATTGGAAGAGTCCTGTGCCCTGGCAGCAGTGAACCAAAATCAACGCAAAATTCTTTCTTCCCATATGAGGTCTGAAAGGTGGATAAAAATCCAGCTGAAAGCTCCAATCAAAACACATTTTGTTAAATGCTACCATTTCATTTTTTTCCTTCATTTTGTTTCAGTCTATTTATTAATGCAGTTTCATTTATTTCTATTCATCTTGAAGACAAATCTTTGTCCTTCTATAGAATTACACCAAATAGAATGTGATAAAGGGAACTTTCTTGCAATTATGATGTCGGTGCAGCCTGTCAGCGCACGGGGGATGGAAATGAGGTTGGGGACAGGGAAGGGAATTCTAATAGACACCATGATACATACAATGAACGCAGCGATATCCTGTGAGAGAAAGACTTGTCAAGCTAATCAGATCTTCTATAGCTAGGTAAAGGCTGTAATGGTAGCGCTAACCTTGTAAAGATGCTGCTGCTGCTCCTCTGACATCATCAGGTCATGGCTGTCCATCACGATGGATTCCATGTCAATCAGCCAATCCCAGAGCTCCTGATATTCTGAATCAAAGTCCAAAAGGCTGTAGATAAGGAACAAAATGTATTATGCATAAATACTGTGTAGTTGTTAAAATCTTGTATTAGAATAATATATTCTTGAAAACTCATGATGTTCCTAGTTATATTTCTAAAGAGACATTCTGTATTTATACAGAGTGGATGAAAATGAAAACTGAAATCCAATTTAAGCCAGTGCCATGACCTAAATTCAGCAGCTGATGCCAAATCCTGACAACTGTTGGCATACTGCATTTGCTGGAAAAATTTTGAAACAGAAATCCCCCATAGATGTTGTTGTTTAATGGTTTTTAAAGTGCTGACTTCATATTGAATGAACTTTGCAACAATCATCTTGATATAATTCATATAAAAATATTATTTTCAGCAAAAAAAATACTCAATCCATTCAGCCATCCCTCTGCTGTCTATCTGCCTACCTCTGTAAATATCCTACATTTGTTTTCATGGATGAGTAGCTAGCATTTCAACTTAACGCCTTAAGATAGGCTTGAGTGAATACGGTAAGCCAGTGAGAACTAAGGCCAGATACAGTATTAGACAGGTGTTCCCTATAGACATGTAAGAAACAAAGGTAAGGACAGGAAGTCAAAACAATGAATCCTTGAATAGCCAGCAATCATTAAAATTCAAAGGAGGATCACTACGGTTTTCAACAAAATAAATCATTAGAATAAGGAGCTTAAAAGGATTAATGTGATTCTCTATTGAAAGCCTAGTGAATAAGTAAAGCATAGATTCTTCTCAAACACTGTGATACAAGACATAAGGTACATGCTGAAAAACTGCACATTCGTCAGAAAGATGCCCCTTGAAAAGGGATCTTCAAAGTTGCAAAATTGGAACTAACAAAAGCATTGCCAGAAGTATCAAAAAAGCCCATACTGATCAATCATGCATGTTCCACCAAAGCTAATTTCTCCAATTATTAACAATGTTTTTAGCAATCCCATTAAAAAAATTAGCAGTATTTCAACAGAGAAACAATGAACTAAACATAGTTTTAATATTATTAATACTATCGCAGTTTTGCTTGCTATTAACTAGAGGCCATATGCATGGTAATTTCGAAAGTCTATAGATAAAGTTGTGACAAGTAGAACTGTCTTTTGGCAAGAAAGCAAGAGAGAAGAAAGCATTTGCCTTCTGTGGTATTATTTCAATGAGTTGACAACAAAGGATGTCTTGTACAATGCACGAGTGTTGATTACTGCTTCTGAAGTAACTCTCTAGTTTAATCCACTGTACTTAGTATACTTTTACTCAATAGTTTATGAGGTGTGCTTACTTAAAATTGCCTTCTGCCCTGAGAAGGTAAGCAATGATGCTATTATAGAGAAGAGCAAGCATAAAAGGGCAAGTTACTACTGCTGAAACGTAATAGTTTCATTTGGACTGCAGAGCTTTTCTCCTGTTTCAGAAGGTATTTGACTTGGATATCATTTTGAAACTAAAATAAAACTAAACTCCGTTTTCAATGGTATATTCACAGTGATACTGAGTCTTTATCCCTTCTTCAAAGAGCAGTATAATCATTCTGCATCTTCAGTATCTACTACTCCTTTTTTCCTCTTCCTTTTATCCAAATATTATCCAAAGTCATAAAACTGACAAGCAGTTATTACAACGTAAGTTTTACGATATAAAAGGCTAGATTTCATCTTATATAAATCGGTACAGATTCAGTTGGGCTTAGACAGTTTGCACCCGTGAAAAATCTAAATTAAGATATGAAGACGATGGGAAACAAAGCCTACATCCAACACTCGTGACTTGCTGCTGCCAGACTGCGATGGGATGCCTTTGGAAACTGCACCAGGAAGTGGGCTGGGACTTTACTATAATAGGCAGAAGATGTGCTGGATCCAAACACCTGCTTTGCATCTATAGAACATTATCTCAGTTACAGTCCAAAATGGACCATTTATTGGTGTAATAGAAGGAACTGATCCTTTTAAGACACACGAAAGCACTTTTCCCTGACCTTTACAAAAGCACGATGAAACAGTTGAACATTTTGATTTATAGCTAAAGTTCTAAACAGGAACTTCACGCAAACCAAAGAGTGAGAGAAACAGGATTCACTGGGAAAAACTCAGGAAAATATGCAAGATGTAATGGGGATTCCTCCTCCCCCACACTTTACATACTGTGCCTATTGTATTTTTTTTGTTTTCTGCTGTAAAATAAAGTCATGTGGGAGCATTTTTAAGTAAACTATGGCAGTTATTTGCCTGAGCCTGAAGATAGTGAAGTGAGCCTACAAAGTATCACCAATAATTTAATTTTATTACAATATTTTTAATAGTTCTAAAATAACTCTGATTATATATATATATGTGTGTGTGTATATATATATATTTGTTTTTAAAATTAATGCCTTGCATCTAAATGGATGTATCTACTGATTACTATTAAATTACTATTTGGAAAAAGATGTAAGTTACTAAGCTGCTAAAAAGATATTCAGAAAATCCAGGAATTGTAGGATCAGTGACAGGTTAAGATTAAAATGTACTTGTCAGTATTTTTGTGCTATACTGAATATTTCTTTTTTATTCAGAATCTATTTTTTCTGGGCTTAGCCGATCTTTCTTTCATATTGCCACAGGCAGAATCAGGAAAAGCATAACTTCTGAAATACTGATGTGTGTTACAGATGCAAGAACTTTAAAAAAGATCTAATTTTGGTTGGTTATCCAAATCCACCAATCACTAACAAAAGAAAAAAAAATTAGACTGTCTGTTTAGTGCAATATTCCTCCATTAAAAGTACTCAAACACTGCCAGCAAGAATGCTATAATATTAGTGAAAGGGCAGGTAACTACAGCTTCCTTAATATATGATTGTTGGTTAATAAGCTAAAGCCATTAGCTACATAATAGCTAAAATGACATTAAGAAGTATATTTTATCTTGGTAAACAGGGAATCAGATATGCAGAGTTGCACATCTAATCCCTTGAACCCTAAACATATTTCTTAAAATGTGGACATCAATTTATTATTTTGAATGAAAATTCATGAGCATCTTTCTCATGAGAAAACCAGTGTGTCTGTGGCATTAATAAATAAAAAGGAATGTGGAGTTAGTTTCATCAGCCTTTTTCCCTATGTTTAAGAGACACTTGCAGTTTGTATTATTTCTTTGATGGCATAACTCACATAGTACTTAGAAATACTGTAAATATGCTGGTATGCCTACCAAAAAAATTCAGCCAGAAAAAGTTGTTCTAAGTTTTTGGGTTATAATTTTGGGAACTCCTTTCACATGTTTTTATTAGGAGGATATAGGAGAAATCAGTGTTCTGACCGTAACAGCTTTAAAATTGCCTTATATTTAGTGTATACTTGAACTCCTATCTAATGTACTTATCTCGAAGCCTCATCCATGAAGGTCCAATACTAGTTAACGAGAGAATTCCAGGATATGGCTTTCATGTTGTACAACAGCACTGTACCCATATTTCCCAACACTACCTGTACAAACTCCTCCCCAGTTTTGAGGGATGCAGTATTTCCAGCTAGACTTGCTATAACATTTTGAGCTGCTCTTAACTACTCGTGGTTATCTCTTGCTGCCTGGCCAGCTGCTGTTCTCCTGCAGAAGCTACTTATCCTCTTTTCATTGTCACTTTAGCTATTTCCATGCAGATACAAGTAAACCCTCTTTACCGCTACTGTAATGAGATCCTTGTTCTGCAGGAAATCTCCTATTCTTTACACACCCACTAGCATCACTCTATTTTGCAAATACTACCTTTCCTATCTCAGTTTAGCTATATTCTTAGGTCAAACTTCCACAACAGCTGGTGGACTGATATCCTGATTTTCCCAGCTCTGCAAATAGCCTCTTCTCTGTAGAGATCTCAGCTGTGTCATCCTAGTGTGGAATTTGTGTCTACAGTTTTTACGCAGTTGAGAAATGTTGTATCAACTGTATTTTCAAATAGCTGAAAGGCATTTCCATTGTGTTCAATACAATACCTCAGATTGGTTCAACTGGAAGTTTTCCATCTGAATTCAGCCCACCCTAATTTCTATAATGGCTGAATACATGGTATTGTATTTGTCTCCCTCCAGTCCTTCGGCCCTTTAAGCCACTGTTGAGCCTCTAAGGGCTGGGATAGCCATAAGGGCCCAGAAAAGGTGACTGCAGCACCGAAAATGTAGGGAACAGCAGTAGCTTACCATTCCCAGTAATAATTACATGCTATTACTGGGAATGGTAAGCTACTGCTGTTCCCTACATTTTCGGTGCAAATAAGCGCATTTAAGAGCCTATTTGCTTTACACATATCTTTATGTAGAGTTACAAACGGGATTTTTCCATGAGGCTTAAATCTATATACTCCCTTTCCTCACTATAATCAGATGTCTGGTGACGTCTTACTGTCCTACGTTCCACACAAAATTCCAATGTTAGGTCTTGCTCATTTTCAACAGTGGCTGCAAAATTAGAAGACATTTTTGAAAATTTAGCACCCAGTGCACATTTATATACATACACACACCAATTCTGAACAAATTATTTTTATGGTTGGCACTAGCTGCACTGGCGTGTTTGAGAATCTGACAGATTTTTGCATATGTAATCAAGATCTCAGTAATCCTACATAATTAGCTCACATCAACTTTTCTAAAACAGTCATCTTTCCGTATAATAAGAGGGGATGTTTACAAGGCTCATTTATCTTTACAGTCAGTAATTTAATAAAACTGTGTTTCCAAGACCTCAACATTGAGTTAACAACTGGATATGGAAGTTCTGGAGATAAAGAACTCCTGAACACCTTGGTGAATGACTTTCCTTGTACAGGAAACTGCAGGCCAAAGTTCTGTGTCCAGTGGTTATAAGAAAACTTCTACCCTAATAAGGGTGTACCCAAACAATGAGCACTAGTTGTCTCCTTTCAACTGCTTTTGCCCTGCACTTTTATGAACTCACACATAAGTTATGTTCATTTAGGGGAGCTAGCAGTTGGGAGATATTGTTTTAAAAGGATCTTCAAGACAGAGTCCTAAACCAGAAATACAAGTTTTCTTGATCGTGAAAAAGGGAGAAACAGAAAGATTTCACTTTAGCATAGTCCGATGATTATTTTGTCCAAAATTCTTTGCTCAAACTATTAAGAAAAAGTGCTTCTATATAAATACTTATATATA
>NW_009721284.1:0-1128 GCF_000703405.1 Apaloderma vittatum
ATTTCTTCTTCTTGCCTTCTGGCATAAGGTCATCCAGAAAGCTGAGTTCTCGCTTCGAGAACCAGAAATCCATCACTTTCCGGACAAAAACGAGAGCCAAAACCTTCATAAAGAAGTGGGAAGAGACAGTGAGGCCAGAGATGCTGCTGCTACATCTCACCCCAAAAATGCAAACATGCTGCTGCCAAGCAGCACCGGCTCTCACCAGCATGGGGACGATGATGGCGAAACGGGTCTCCTTGATGACCCAGAGCAGGACGAGGCAGAGCAGTTGGATGGTGGTGAAGAGATGCACCTTTCGTAAGGGGACGTGCCGCAGGTAGATCAAGTCCGGCTGGTGTTTCACCGGCATCGCAAACAGCTTCAAGCGGTCAAAGAACTGCAAAATCAAAGGGGGAACGCTGCCACCGTGGGACTGTGGAGACTTTCTGGCCCTGACAAGATGTGCAGGAGGTCTCAGGCTCTTGCGTGAAATGAGAAATCCTGGATCCCACCACGTTCCTCCTGGGAGCAGCACCCATTTCCCCTTCGCTCCCTCTATAAGGCAGCTTGCCCTGAGAGCTACCCACCAAATTGCAGTTATTCCATGCTATTCTGTCATCAGCCTTCCCTGGCCCACCAAGGGCAAAGGATTTCCACCAGCAGTAGAAATTGCCTTCCCTTTGCACTCCCTTCCCTGGTTCTCACCTAACCAAACCCTGAAGCCCAAAACAGTGTGCTGAACTCGCCTGCACCTCCCAGCCCTACGTACCTGCATTCCTCTGAGCGATGACACACCCATGTCGAGAAAGATGCCATAAAGCACGGGCATTGGGATGAACTGCAAAGAAAGAACACAATTATTTACTTAAAACCATTCCATTTTCAGTAGTACTACTCTCTTCTAAAGGTACTGCCCCAAATTGCCTAAAGCTCTGCAGGTTCCACAGGGTTAATCGTGTGTTGGATTTGTCCTGGGAATGGCTGTTGTGAGGTATTTGGGGGAGCAAACTGCACCCCACAAAGTGGTGCCTGTTTGAAGAAGAGCAGATGTCCTGCTCTGAACACACTTCCTTGGAACCCGGGATCACAGGTGGGCCTGAAAGACACCTGGGAATTAGCGCCGTGGTGTCGCTCGCCTGCCTGGAG
>NW_009721284.1:1201-2273 GCF_000703405.1 Apaloderma vittatum
ATGGTTCAAGCCCCAGGGTGTGGGATCAGCTCCTCCTGCTCCTCTCCACAACTCCTCAGGCCTGGAGAGAGGGCACTGCTTTTGTATAACCTCCAAAAGCCTGTGGTTGTTGGGCGTTTTTCATTCTCTTACCTTTAGCAGAGAAGTGAGGAAGACAGAACAGCCCATGAGCACAAAAATCATCAAGCCGGTGACTCTCTGCTCTCGTATCCCCAGGAACCTGGGTTGTTCTCCCGGAGCTGAGCTGACAGCCTCCACCTGGAGGCTGCTGTTCACGTGGGTGATGGACAGGACGGTCGCAGCCACAAACCAAGGCAGCCCCATCACGGAGCACACCCCAACCATCATGGCCACCACGAGAAGGTCCAGGTGGTACCCACAGCCCTTCTGTAGGGAGAAAAACAAAAAGACCATCCCAAAGTGCAAGAGCAAACACAGAGTCGGAAATCACTCTCAAACCCTACTTGAGTGCAAGTCGATGGCTGCAAGCAAAGTCTTTGCACAAGCACCTCACATGACAACCTGTCAGGAGTTCAGACACTGTGGATTCGCAGAGTTTGTGCAATAGCTACTTCTCCAAAAAAAAAACCAACAAAGAAGCCTATTCTTTTCATTCAAGAAGCAAGTTCCACCACTTGCACATAAGCTGTGTCTGAGTTATCCCCGACAGCCCATCCAGATGGCTCATTCCCCAGCTGCTGCTGCTGACATTTGACAACAAAACCATCCTTCTCTACTGCTCTAAGACCAACTTGCTCCTCCACAGGATTGCTCATTGGTCCTCCCCTCCCATTCGCTCCCTGAGCCATCGTTAGTCCCGGAGAGCATCCTGCCACGCAGCCTGATGCCGTGCCAAACCAATGCCTTCACCAAGCGTTTGGAACAGGAGCTTCTCCCCACACCTGCAGCCCGGAGGGGTTGGGGATGGGCTCCTCCTCTGCCCCCCTCACCTTCAGCCTGTGCTCTCTCCTGTTCACAATCACGGCGGCAATCTGCTGGTCCATGAAGATCATGATGGTGCAGAGCAAAGCTGGGACGAGTGCGGCCAACACCGTCCACCAAGGGTTGGGTC
>NW_009721285.1:0-19374 GCF_000703405.1 Apaloderma vittatum
GCTGCTGACGCCGGGGGAGGGCAGGATTAGGCCGTTTATAATTAGCTCCCTTCTCCTCCCCTCGCCCCTGGGGGGTGTGAGAGGAGGAAACAATAGACATCAAGTGCCGGGCTCGCTTTTCTCTGTGCGCTTTTTAAAGTACTAATGCTGTGCGGGGGAAACGCAATTGGTACCGCCTGTCTGACACCATCTGCATTTTTTATTAACAACTTGTTTAATAAAACATTTTATAATTTTCACTTATTCTTTAAAGTTGCTGATCAGGAAACAATACGCATGTAAATAAATTATGCATGGGATAAATTAGGACAAAAGCCGTAGGACACATAATAGGGGAAGGGATGCAGCGCACAGTGTTTTATCCTCATATGTCCTTCCTGACAATGAAAGGGAGCTGAATGACATTTGCATTTCCTCTGTCTGCGATTTGATTGTATCTCAAAACCCACAAACGCCCCCTACAGAAACTGGCCACACAAAGGTTTTGCTCTGTGATGGGGGACAATGTAGAGACGGAGAAATCCTAGCTCAGGTATCAAGCGACTCCCTGTGTGTGCTTGTGCATTTGAGTGTGTCCAATATTCAGTTTATCTCCAGCTCTTGGACACATACGTGGCCTTGTTCATGCCAGACTAGTCTCTCGGGATAATGAATTCCAGTGTACCTGAGCATCCGCGGGAATACATCGCATAGAATTGCACACCCTGCAATGGCACCCCCTTACACTCCGCTTGCCTCTTTCTCTGTCTGCTGCTCTCTTCTCACTTTCTGGTTCTCTTTTGGTGCTGTCATCCCTTTACTTTTCTTTCCTTCACTTCCTCTGGTGATCCGATCAACCTGACATGACTGCCTATTATTTCTGCCTTTTAATACCTTGTTGTTTACCAATATGGTGCTGCAGGCAAAATTGTCAGGGATCTAAGTTTAACAGATCTGTGAGGGAAAGGTGGCAGGTGTCTGGATAAACATGTTCTTCGTCTGTGGGAAAGACAGTGTTCAGATAGCTTTGATGGGACAATTGGTAGATTTGAAGTGCTGGATTTGTTGGGTTGTTTTTTTCCATTAGTCCGTGTATCTACATAGTATCTCCGTACTTTTTCTTTCCATCTTCTCCTTTGGATATCCTAACATTGAGACGTTTCAGCGGTGCAGTAGAAGAAACAAATGCAGTTAAAAAGTATTCTGAATTATTTCAAGTGTCAGTCAGAAATCTCAATGGACTTTGTAAAGATTAATTAATTAAACCTCTCAACAGCCCTGTGAAGAAAGAATTATCGCCTTTGTTTTATGGATGGCTAAACTAGGACAAAGTGGTTCAGAAACTTCCAAATCTGAAGCCTGAGCCTAGAATGCAGCCGTTCAGCTTCCAGTCTTAGCATCTAGTCCTGTTTCCTCCATCTCTGCCTTATTAGTGCTGTGCATATGGTACCATAATGCATTTAATGTAATTAAGACCTTGTAATTTACAAAGTCTTCTCTAGAAGCAGAGCTGGGTTCTCCCCCACCCCTTCTCTGTCTTTACTCCCACAGCTGACTTTTATTTCAGGTTGTCAATTAAACGTACTCACCGGAACATATGCTGGGCTGTTGCCTTTTCCATGTGTGAGTTTCCCTCCTGCCGTATGGCTCTCTGCCTGGATCCTCACCAGAGGAGCTGTTTGCCCTCCGATTATTTGGCCTTGGAGCAATAGCCCTGGTGCTCTCTCTGTCTTTTGCTTGAGACAGCCCTGAGACAAAAGAGGTCACCTCGGGCTCAGTCCCTCACATGCTGCTTGTATCCCTGGATAACTTTGATGTGCTTGGGAACACCCTGCCAGGTGTTTGGGCACTGGATTGCCGCAGAATTGTATGCACAGTGCTGGAGCTGACCTTATAAACCCTACCAAGCCTGTCCTGTCTCTGCGTCCCCGCCGCAAACACGCAGCAGCAGTCGTTTTTCTAGTTGCTGGACCTGCTTGGATGAAATTGCCTTGACAGCCAGCTCTGGCCCCTGGGCTACCAAGCGGCCATCCTTGCGAGGAGGAATTCTGTGGCATGAGACACCTGTGAAGGAATGGTCTGTGCTCACGTTGGCCACAGACCGGCATGGGTCTTGGGGTTGTGTGTGGCAAGAGTATTTCATTACTTATAACTCTGGCTTGAAGTCAAGCTGAGGATACTTAACTGGAAGGTCCCACATCACATTATGTGTCCCTGAAACAGCTTTACATCCTGATTAAGTGCTGATGAAGACTGTTGGTTTGTCTTTTTTTTTAGGGGGGGGATGTTGTTGCATAAGCATCTGGTTGCTGATTTTTAATATTACAGTGAAAGTATAATGTGCAGCGCTGCTCTGAGCAGGTGGAAGCAATAAAATAGACAGCCAGTTAGGTTGCCAGTTCAGTGTTTAAAAGTGATGTGGAGGTAATTTTAATGTGGCTTTGCAGTTTTCTTCTGCTTAACAGAACAGGGTTGTTGGGCACATTATGTTGTGTCCCAAAATTTCCATTTCCAGTGTGGCTCTAACGCACTTAAAAATGTAAATGAGCCCTAGTGTGACACATTTCAAACTAAAACTGTTGTCCACATGAAAACTGTGTTTCCTCTATCTCAGCACCAGCTTTCGGAGAACATGAGAGAGGAATGTTGTTATATTTACACAAGGAAGTGTAAACCCAAAGTCACTGAGGGGCAAAGGAGCCAAGTTAAGAAGACCTGAGGATACACTGGTTTAAATATGAAAGAGTCTGATAAATGGTGTGTTAGTAGCTGCAGTGTTATGTCTGGTTCCATGAGTTGCTTGTGCATGATTAGTCGTTGCAGTGCTTTTGTAATTTTGTTTTGTTGGTGTTCCAGCCTTTCACAGTCTGTCCAGTTGTGTGAACGGATGGAGGTTGTGTTACAAAACTGTCGCTGAAGAAAATGTTTCTAAAGCAGATTATTTGTGGTGTGTGAAAGCAATATTGAACTGTCTGAGTTGTGCTAGAGACCCAAAGGTGTGACTTTTTTTTTTTTTTTTTTGAGAGTGCAGTAATCTCAAGGTAAGCACATGCCCAGTGGGTGGGTGCATAATGCCTGTCATAGGATTCACAGTGGGAATAGCTTACCCAGACCGTGCAGAAGTCCAGTGCACAAAGCAAAGTGGGGCTTTGTCTTCACTCTGAGTCATGGTGAAGGTAATGTGGCTAGTCCTTTGTGTAGCCTAATGAAAATTGATTTCTTCCTCTGCTTTCCTGAAACTAGACGTGCGGTATTTGGAGGTTGCTCTCGAGAGCAGACTTTGTCCATCTTGTACATCTGTCTTCTGCAGTTTATGACAACTGGCTGTACCTCTGCTGTTCCGAAATGCGGCATTTCAGTGCCCCCATTGGCTGCACATAAACCGTCTTTTAGTATTGTCGTTTGCCAAGTCTGGTGTTTTCTCACTCTGGTTTGTCTTTCGTGTCAGAGCTGAATTTCTTTGCTTGGTAGATCAATTTTACCATCTTGGTATTTATTCTGGGCTCATCACTGCGTTGTCTGTATGTGATGTTGCCTTGAGCGAGAACCATCCCTGTGTTGTTTATCCCTGAGGACTTGTAGGAGTGGAATGAAGCTGTTTTGGGAGTTGATGTTTTTCTCATCCTTGGACAGACCGACCTCTGATCTGAGGGTTCCCTGTCTCGGGTGCCATACTCCCGTGTGCAGAGAAGCTGCAGCAGGGCAACGTTGCTTCAGGCCTGTTGCGAAGGCTTCTGTAGGGCTGTGCTGTTCTTTGTGCTTTGCCTGGCAGCTTCACCCAGGGTGCAGAGACTGAGGTGTGTTAATCGCTTCCTCAGTGCAGGTCTCAGTCTTAGCACTCGTTTGTTTCTTTTAAGGAAAGATATCTCATCTACAGAATATAAAAGAAGGCATACTTTTAAAATTTTTTTTTTAAATGACATTTTTCAGATGAAAGTCCTTCTTTCTTGTCTTTAAGAACTTCTCTACGATTTGTGGGACAAACCCAAATACACTGGACTAGTGCGTGAGAAGCAGAAAGTGAGTTTCCTTTCTTCTTTTGTATTTCAAAAGGAAGAACAAAACTGCCAAGTATATTTTCACTGCCTAAACTGAGTGACTTGTAACACAAATATCATAAGTGGGTGCTTGAATACTGAATGTTTCAAGTTCCTATTTGTCTTTAATTTCCTAAATTATTAGAAGTATGATATTTTTTTCTTTTGTAATTGTTAGGTATGGTTTATTTCCCAGCAGAGTGTATTTTAACCACAGATTCCCAGCAGACGTCTTGGAGAAGAATAGTGCAGTGTCTCAACAGCTGCTGCCAAATATCCGTCTCGCGCCGCCATCCCCTCCAGTATGGGAATAGCAGGAGCATCTCAGTGTGTGTCTCAGTTTTCAGGTTACCTGCCTGAGCTGGGGGCGGTCAAAGACCTGCAATTCCAGCCTTGTGGAAGGTTTTAGTGGCACCCTGGCACTGTCTGAGGGAAGGCTTCACAGGGAGGCCGTGGAGCAACGAGAGCAGGGCAGGGACGGGGACTGATGAGTTTGCACGAGGCGGCTGCGATGAGCAGCGTGCGCTTGCCAAATCCTGAGTCAGGAATTTTGTGTTCTGCTGAGCTGTAACTGGGAGAGAGTCCCCTGCTCAGGTGGTGGTGGGGACACTGACTGCCTCTGGTAGCTCTTCTGGTGAGAAAGGCTGGGATTGATGTTTAATGTTGCAGTCCCCTGCGACAGAACCAATACGACCTCACTGAGGATGGTTCCTCCATTCGTATCGTTGTATCGGTCTTTGACATCTGGTAAGGCTGTCCTTGCTTTCTGTAAGTTAAAAGAAATAATAAAAAATGCCAACTATGACACACATATAAAATCTTAGTATGCACGAGAAAGGACCCCACATAACTTACAGCTTCTACCACTTGGTTCTTCTCAGCAGAGTGTATTTTAACCACAGACATGCAATTGTCTTGTATCACAAGACACAAGGCCTTGGTTAAGACACTGTGCTAAATTCTCTATGAACACATGGCGTGATGCTTCCAGACTTCCAGTTCTCAAACATGTAAATAGGTTGGATGGTGCAAGGAAAATCAGGTGCAGCGCAGTGAAATAAAGCTGTGCCCCGAGTTGGTTAATTCCAGGCTGCCCTACCGCATCAGCTGGCAGGGCTGATTTGATCTGATCGGATGCGGGCATGCTACTTCTGCCAAAACGCAAAGGACAGCACTTATGCTGCTTTTATGCTTTGAGTTGGCTTCATGCTAGCCACAGGAAGATGGATTATGCCTGTTGGAACAAAATTTCCTCTTGAAAATGTTTTGGGTGCTTTTCATGCTTCAGAGGAGTAAGTGAATGGCAGTTCTGTGCTTTGTGTCACAGGGCTGTGAAATTTTTGGTCTGGTTCTAAGAACTTTGCGGCTTTTTCTAGTGTTCTTGTGGATCCACAGGCTAATGTGATTAGGTCACAGAGTTGGAAGAAAAATTGAAATGGCTAGGGTGGTAGCCCAGATAGTTCACTATCCAGTGAGCAGTGCTATAGGGAAACTTGTAGTGGAGACAAAAAGATAGTATTATTCCTTCAAGGGAAAAGCAATGTTCATATTTCAATTTCCTTCAAGAACAGTTTTAAGGAAAGTAATCTGTGGGTTTGTGGCTCTTCAAGTATTCTGGTCTCAATACCATTTCTTGAGGGACTGTGTTTAGTCAATGATGGGGACAAATATCTTTTATGTTTATGATTACTTTAAAGTCTGTGCAAACTGAATAAAGAATAATGGAAATGATAGTTCAGAAAACTGTTGTACTGCTAAGTTCGTTTGGTCTTGACCATGAATTAAAACTGCATCATGTTTGAAGCTGCTGTCCTGCTGAGCATTCAGATAAATCACTCACCAGTGTCCAGTATTGGAAATTATAACATGAATCCACTTGTATCTACAAGCTTGCCCTGATTCTTTTTTTTTAAACTACTAAAGGTTTTTTGAAGACCATAGGTTTTTGTGTTTTCTGTGGATTCTTTATTGCTGAAAATTTCAGTTCATTAGCATATACCTGTTAATGTGGAATACAGAATAAATCAGGAGCACAATTTTAATTTGGTGATTAGTATCTTTCACAGTTGGGATAGTGCAGGTTAAGAGGCACGTGAGGTGTGATGGGTGAGGGTTGGTGACAGGAAGATTGCAGCGACCTCTTTCTCCACAGGGGTGGAAAAACCCTCTCAGCTGCAGCATTGAGATACTTGTACTGCTTCATCATATCTGACTGACCCTTTACTTTTTAGGAGGTGCTTCGCCAAACAGGATGCACCCCTCTGTTAATTTTGATGATGTTAGTCCTCAGTGACCAAGTGGGGATAAAAGCAATGTTAACACCTCCCCAGGCAGAATGGGGACCTGAAGACTTCTCCTTTCTCTCTTCTCCTGCCTGATACAGATGAGTGGGGGCTTGGTCAGGTTAGCTGGTGTGGTGTTGATGGCAAACAGGCATCCCTGAGGTCGAAATCCAACCAAAAATATGCAGACGGAAGGAATATGTAGAAAACCCTTCTCCCTTTCCTGTCACCAGATCAGATTTGTTTTTGTCGATAGTCTCAGCTACATGTTTTATCTCCTCCTAGCTTTCCTCTCCCTTGCCTCCCAACCTCTTTCCCCCATTGACCTCTACAAGCGCAGTCCAAGCTGTTGATTTATCAGGGCAGGCTGGCTCAGCACTGTGTGGAGATTGCTTTTAATTAACTCTCTTCGTTTTTTCCAACCTTCAGGGAGCAGCAACCCTTTAATGATTTTAATATTTTATCTGGATTTATATCCACCTCATGTATTGTTTGTTGCTCTGCTTCCTCACATGTTCTCCCTGAGCTGTTTCCCAAAATGAAATGTTTGTGTCAGGCCTCTCACTACAGGATGTGGAGGAGACTTTTTAATGGCTTCTGGCCTGGGAGGATGGGACCCTCTGTGATCCACCCTGGTGTTTTGCAGGAGGATGGGAAGGGTGAGATGATGCATTTTGGTGCTGTCTTGGCACAAGACTCACTTCAGTGTTCTTCCTCTGTGCACAAGGAGAAGCAGCTTTGTTTTGTGGCTGCAACATGGCAGATCAGAGCCTACTGAATTGAATCTGACCCAACTTGTTGTATGGCATAGATAGGTCATAAACTTATTTTCACTGGCAGGTATGACTCTCATGCTAGTGAGGCTGAGTAGAGAAGGCACTAAGGGAAGTTACCTGTTGCTAAAATATGCAGGTCTAAAGAAGAGTCCCTCTTTACCTTCACAAATCTACCTTTGCCTACTGTGAGTAGCTCTACCAAGTGAGATTTCTTCAGATCAAGCAGAAAGCAGCTATACAAGATTTCTCCCGCCTGGAATTTTACATATCCTAGAATGAGGATTTCAGCATGAAATGATTAGGAAAAAATATGTAATTTGTAATGTAAAGTCTGTAGCCCTTTCACACCAGAGCAGGAAAGTGCTTTTTGTAATCATGCTTTTAAAGTCAGCATCACAGTCCCTTTTGTGGGGTTTTCTCTGTTCTTCTGATGGGAGAGGTGGTGTGACTTAGTGATGGTCACGCTAGTCACACCATCAACTATTGACAGAATTGGAGGTTTAGACACCACATGCTTTGCTTTTGGTGTTGAGTGTTAGATGGTATATGAGGAATGTGTGGAAAGTGAATGGGAGTCCTCCCTTGGTAGCGCTTCCATGGCTGAGCTGAAATTAAGGGCATGGAGGAAGAGTGGGAAAATGAACTGTCTGCCTGGTTCTGATGGAGGAAGTCCACTGAGAAATATTGCTAAATTATCTTTTGTTTGGTTTGGTTTGTGCCTAGAACTGCTGATAGAGGCACGGTTAGGGTGCAAAGATTTTACCATGGAAAGGAACCAAGTGGGAAGTCATTTTGCATTTCAATATATACCTGCTGCACACCAGACAGTCTGCTTGGTACACTTCCTGCATTGAATTCAAAGTCATTGGTGTGAGAACACGTGGACTCTATTTTACAAGGCTACTTGTAAGTATACGTAAGTGTGTTTAAAGCCCTTCTGTTAAAATGGCAAAAGAAATCAAAAAGGTCCCAGATCTAGTTCTCGCTTACTGTGGAAAAGTGACTCTGAGACACTAGCTGAAAGGAACACAGTTGTGAGGGCTACTTATCAAAACGTTGGCAGCGCATCACTCCGTAAGGTTATCTATGTCGCCTGGTCTGTGGTTTGTGTTTGTGTCTTTCCTATTTTCCTCTGCAGTCCGCTTTACTTGAAAAAAATAATTGTTTGGGTGTATTATTTTTCCATGTTGTTGCTGCCATTCCACAGTTACTGACTCCTGGCATTCTCATCTAAGCAGATTGCAAATGTATCTGCTTCAGGTATTCATTCTGCTTAGTAGATCTGAAAGGAAATTCCCTCCTCCCCTATTATTAACTTTCTGGTTTTGTTGCCAGAACTAACTTACTCGTAAAGTTTTAGGGTTGGGAGAGGTTGTCTCTCCTGACACGTCTTCTGAATTCCTCGCTGCTAAACATGCACCATGTTAAGTCGGAACCTGGCTTGCCCTCGGAGGGCAGCCTGTATTTCCAGCTACCTTCTCCTCTGTGCACCCCTCTGAGGGGAAGAGGAGCAACAGACGGGGGATGAGCACTCTGCCTTTGGGAAAGGCTCTGACCTGAAAATGGATTGTGATTCCAGCCGAATGGTTCCTTCCCTTGGTAACAGAATTGCACGCCTGGGCTCTGAGCTCTCTGCATTAATTCCATCTCTGCTAAACTTTCCCAGTCAATTAACCATGTCCATCTCCTGTTCTAGCAGCCACATGTGCCTTTTCTGCCGCAGCAGGGTTTTGGAACAGTAACTCCCTGCAGCCTTTGCTGCAGCAGTTTTCCTCCAGCAGCTTCCCTCAAGCATGGTTATCCATCAGGACCTGTCAGGTTTCTCCCTCAGACACATCTGTTTTCAGGGCCGTAGGACTTTGACCTTTAGCTTTTGTCTTTATAAGTACTATTTTTTTCCAATAGGGGCCAGCTCAAATGCTGAGTCTTAGGTCTCTACACTGATATGAAAGCTTCTTGAAAATTTCAGTTGTAGTGTGAGAAGATTGTGCTAAACCTGGATATTTCTTTTGGTTTTGGTCATTTTGCCTCCCCTAGGTTTTAGTTTTGCGTGTTAGAAAGGCTTCGTCAAGCTGGACAGTAGTTCTCGTGTGGCGTTCCAGACAGCACCCGCAGGGCAGAGGTCCCCTCTCAGTAGCTGGCTGATGGGACTGGATGAAGGAGTAGGAAGAGCCTGGAGGTTTGGGAGATGCTCACGCGTGGGTTTGATACAGACAGCCTTTGAAGGGTATTCTGCACATGCCTATGAGAGAACGGTCTGGATGCTGCCCCAAGTGATCTCTTGGCAAAGCATTTAAGGAGACGTGATTTTCTTGCGTGTTGTACTACCACCAAAGGTTAGGTTGGACTAGAGTGCTTATTGCAGTGAGAGACTGCTTGATATCGTCTTGAGTGTGTGTGGGAGCTCGGTCCGGTTTCTAGTGGGTAGGTACCTGTGTTGGAAAGGCTGCCATCCCCCTTGGTGCTAATTGGTTCCTGTGTGGGTGCTTTCAGATGAGAAGAGAAAGATCAAATTGGCCATGGAGGCTCAGTTAATAGAAGGGTGGGTTTAAGGAAGGTTCCTGGGTCTCGTGTCCAGTCCCCTGGTACCATGTCAGATAATCCCTTTCATAAACTGAAAAGTCCTTGTCTTAAATCCCCACTTGGACTGTTTGTTCCCATTACTCCTCTTGGGAGGGTTCCAGAACCCACTGCTCTGATGGCTGGAAATAGCATTTTAATCCCTAGCCTAGCCCTACTTGTGACCAGTTTATACCCATTTGTTCAGGTGCCAGCATGGAGTTGTTAGTTTAAATACTATTGCTCCCTGCATGTCTTCCTCTTCACTATTGTGCATCTGTACGACACTATTATAAGCCTGCTTAGTCTTTGTTTTGCTATCCTAAAATGCCTGTGCTATCTTTTCCTTCCCTTTGATCGCTGGAGTATTTACTGTCTTTGTCTTCTCTGTTCCAACTTGAATTACTCACATTCAACTTTCTTGAGCGTGAATAGACAGAATTGTACTCTGTTCCAGGTGAGGCTTTGCCCTCTGCAATAACTTTCTTTTTTTACCTCTTCTGGGAGCACCTTGCTTTGGCGTTTGTTTGTGGTTGTATCGTGCTGGTGGTTCACAGTCATTCTGTGGTACACTGATCATATTCTGTTTCTTCTCCTGTCCTTTCAACTGTTGTTGTTGAGATGATGATGGTCTTCAGGATATTAAGTGAAATTTGTACTGAATTCACTCCATCTAATTCTTCTTGCCTGATATTCTTAATTTCCTTGATGTCCCTTCAAATTTGTGTAAGTGGCCAACTTTTATCAACATTTATCATGCAAATATTGAGTAAGATCAGGCCCCAGACCAATCCTTTCTAGAACTCCAAAATTAACCTCCCATCAGGCGATTACTGTATCTGTTAGGACTACACTTGTGTCCAACCCTCTTTCAGTTCTTTTTCAGTCACCTCACCTTTCTTGTACTAATCCTCATCTCGCTTTTTGGTAATTTCTCATATAGTACTGCATGAGACATTTTCTGAAAGTCCAAATAGCTAAGAAGATAGCAGCATCTTATGAAAACAAGATGTCAAGTTACTCTCGCACAAGGTATGAGTCTTGGTTGTTTCCTTGTTCAGGAGTGTCCTTGATGATTTTCACTTAAACCACGGGCAGCTAAGCTCTGGCTCAGTTAACCTTACTGCAATAATTTGCGAGGTTTGTGTTGTAAAACAATTAAAGAG
This sequence comes from Apaloderma vittatum, assembly GCF_000703405.1. Taxonomy (NCBI): domain Eukaryota; kingdom Metazoa; phylum Chordata; class Aves; order Trogoniformes; family Trogonidae; genus Apaloderma; species Apaloderma vittatum. The sequence goes on from NW_009721285.1 coordinate 10,800, forward strand.
TATTTTATTTTTCTTGCTATACTTCAGTAACCTAAGTAGTAACAGTGATTTGCAGCATCTGTTTAAAGAACTTGCTCGTAGATGTGTGGTTTAGTGTTGCAGTTCTTGCACAACAATTATTCAGAATTTATGCCTCGACTTCACAAATGTCTCTGTGGCTTCCACCTCGGTCATCCCACTGAGGGATGCGTTCCTTTAGCTCTTGGCCTGTACCTATGTTGTATTTAATCTATGTACCATTCTAACTGCAAAACAGCCAAACTTTCTTTGATCACTTTTGTTTTGATCTTTGCAGAATATTACTGTTTTGTAATAGCTTTTATAAGTTCTAACTCTTGACTTTGGCAGTTGTTTCTATATTTCTTGACCTTGAAGATCCATTTTTTTCTTCTGTTACTACTGTTTTCTGTTCCTGAAGGCTGTCACTTTAATTCTGATGTCCTTTTCCAAGGTAATTATCCAGCCAGTAACTTCTGTGGTCTTTCTATACAAGTTTCAAACAATTCTTGCATTTTTCTCTTAAAGAAATTCCTCAGATTTTACTGTATTCCACTCCTCCCATGCATATGGAGCAGATTTGAAGCACTCAGAAACAGGTTTGAAGCACTTTGTGATGGTGACAGGAATTGTGCAATTTTGTGCCTATTCTTGGACTGCAGAAGACGTAGGCCATATCCATCTAGGGCAAGTAGGGATGATTCTGCTTTAATATTAACTTATTTTAATTAGAGCATGCCTAAATGTGGCTTTTGAGAAGTCCATCGATGTTGCATATTCAACCAGAGTTGCAAGTATTAAGCAAAAATCTAAATGAGCAACATAAAGTTGATTTTTTTTTTTTCCTTAAATGAGCCTGTTCCATTTTTCTCTGATGTTACTGGTCTTATTCAGAGGAAACCGTGTATATGCATAATACATGTATGTTTGTGTATGTGTGTAACATAGGGAAGAGCTCTTTCCTGCTGGTCAGTTTCAAAACCTCACATAAATAGGGAAAGAACTTATATATACACACAGACATTTTTTTTCTTATTGGAGGGCTCTGGGAAAGTTTTAGAATATTACAGCACTCTTTGGATTGATGCATACCCCAGCAATCCCTTGCATAAGTGACCTAAAATCGTGTGATCAAACCTCTTTTCCCCTCCCCATCCCTAGAGAGATATTTGTAATTAGATAAAATGAGGACAGAATATGCATAAGTATCTGTTATGCTGGGATTCCTGCCCAGAAAGGAAACTAATGGCCTGAGCTGGCCATAATCTTTTGCACCCTGTGTACTATTGACAAGGCCATGGCTTGAGATGGTGGGAGTTTGGGAGCAGATTTTTGCTGCTGTCTTATGGTAACCTTTCTAAATTGACTGTTTTCCAAAACAAGTGGAATTACACAGCCTATATTTTACTCGTCAGTCATTGTCGGGGACGTTTTGCTTGTAAGGGAGGGCCTGGTTCTTCAGTCTCATGCCTAATGCAGCGGAAGTGAGTGTAAATTACCGCTTCTGTGGTTTGGAAGTGTTTCACATCCACTTTGCCCAGATGTAAATGACCACGTGAAGTGCAAGGCAGGGGAGAAGTGGGAATAGAGGAGTTGTTGGTTATACTTTCCATTTCATCCAGCAATCACTGCCTGTCTCTAGTCCTTCAGAGGAAGGGACGGTGGGGTTCTATGCGCAAATTCAGGTCTCTCCAATCAAACTAAGTAGCCCCTTTGAAGTCTGTGTGACAGGTTGTCTGGTGCTGTGAGGCTGCAGAATGCATGAGCATCAGATAGGTGGCACTTCAGAAATCCAGCATTTCCATTGCTCTGCCCAGCATACCTAAATCAGGAAGGAAGAGAGCCCAAGCTCTGCTGAAATGTGATTCTTTTTTTTTTTTTAAAAAAAAAAAAAAGTCCAGTTTGGCATCTTTTTGGGCTGAGAAAATTTGTCTTGCTCTCCTTTTTCACTCACAGTAATCTGCAAAGCAGGAGATTTGGGGTGAATCTCTGTTCTCCTGCTGCCATGTAAGCACGGAACTTCTATGGCTGGGCTGGAATGTGTTGTTTCAACACACTGAATGTGGGGAGAAAAAATCCCCTTTAGCTTCATACAGACTGTGGTTTTTGTTTGTGCTCAGACAGTGTGATTTCACTGAAGTCTAAAAAGTTGTGCCAGTGTGAAAGACAAACCAAGTCTATGTTATTTCAAGACAACTGTACTACCAGAGAAAATTCCCTTTATTCCCTCTGCTTAAGTATTCAGAATCTCACCTCAGATACTCGGTACCGCCTGATGCTTACAATGTGGCAGCAAGTGCTGACATATGAGATCTTTAGCAGAAATCTATAGCTTGATGTGGAGGACAGGCAGGAGATGACTTCTTAGTAACAGGGATGGGTGGCAACAAAATCCTGGATCTGAGCAGTTCTCGCGAGCTTAGACAATGGAAGCCGGATCTGAAGTTAAATATCTTTAATGGACGGGATCCAAACACCCACATGGCTTTGGCATTGCTCAGATCCACATTTTGTCTACCTGAAGAGTCAAGGTTCTGCTTTCATGTAGGTTCTTCTCCTAATGAGAAGCAAGGGAAGGGGCAAGACAGAAAGTATGACCCATTGGCAATATTGTTTTTCAATACTATGTTTTTCAAAGTTTTTTCCATGAGGCGTCAGCAGCTCTTAAAAAATCACAGGGAGAGCATACAGTTGTCAATGAGGCAGAGCGGTTAAATGCTTTTAAATATTTGAGTTGGGTTATTCCTTCACCTTTCTTGCAAACATGTCTGGTAAGACTCCAGTAATGAAAACACTTGCTTGAGAAGGGGAATAAAATCCCTTTCAGCAAATAATGATGGTGACATTTTAATCACATCAGACCAACACTGCTAGCAATGATTTAGGCTTGGCATTGAACATATACACAACATTTGCTCTTTTATACGCTATTGGTGTTACATAGTAAAAATAGCACAATTGCAAAACTCATTTGTTACCCTTGTGCCAACTTTGTTCAGCTGACAGTTGCTGTTTGAACTTTTAAAGCAGTGTTTCATCCATATGTTAATACCAACTGTACAATTAATTCTCTCTGCTTTCATATGATCCTCTTGTGCCCTCCAGCCCTGCACAGTAGTTGCTTCCCAGTCTAAGATACCTGCAAAACCACTTCTGTCGGAGAAGCTGTGCTCATCCAGAGTTGTTCTGTACTTCCAGGTGGTAAAGAGCTGCCACTGCCTTTAAGCTTCCCAGTACGTTCCTGCGCAAAACTCGCTGTACGTGCTTCACTTCACTGAGCCATTTCAGGATGGTGCTATTCAGAAATCTTCATCTTTCTAGAGAGAGATTTGGAGCTACTCTGCAATGTTTTGGATGGCGTGTATTCTCTGGTTATTTGCTGTCCATGAAGGATGCTTATTGTGTCATTTCTCAGGTTAGTTTAATAGCAGAGTTTCGATCTTGAATGAGAAAGGAGCAAAATTAAAACCAAGAACATCCATAAATGAAAGCTACAAGTAGTGTTACACAGTAACAGGTGGGCAGCTGGCATGGAAGCTTCCAATGGATCACTAGTTTTAGATTAACAAAGTCAAAAAACCCCTGGCAAATGGGCAGAAGGAAGAACTCTCCCCAGGTGAAATGGTGCTCCCTTGGGTAGTTACTGTTACAGATAGATCTGCTGCTGCATCTTCCCAGCAGGTTAGAATTCAATTGGAGAAGACACCAGTAGGTTTTATTTTAAAACTTTTGGCATTCTTCCTTGTTCCTACTGCTACAGTTAAACCACACCTTATTTTAGGAGTGTGGTTGTGCTTTTCTGTATTTACTGCTTAACAGTTTTTCAGGTGGGAACTTAAAGTAGGTAGGAAAGAATCAATATGCAAGAGGTGTGTGTAGACTAGAACCTGATCCCAGAAAGGGGAATCGATGGGCTTCCATGCAGGGGAGGGCATCAGAGGAGATAGGCTTACATCAGAGAGCAGCTAAAAGTACTGTTGGTCCCCATGAAATGTCACTTATGTCAGTTACGCAAAGTAGTTTTGTTTTCTGACAGGCCTGCTCAGACTATCGCTCAATGTTTCCGTTTACATATTTATAAACGTATAAAATACCACAGTGAACTTGATTGTCATGACTGATAATAGACCCAAGCCCTATTTGTTCCAAGATACCACTATAGAGTCCTGGGGTTGGGAGACCTTTGCTTAGTTGGAGATTATCTGAAGGGTGATGGGAGTTGCTTCATAGTAAAACTGTAGCTACACAGCAGGGGCCAGTGCTTGTGTGAGGCACTTGTTTCTCTGCTCTAAGTTGGTAGCACATTTATATATTGAGAATTCTTACAAAATCACTCTTACTCAGAGCATCGCCTGCTCTGGGTGCCCCGGTGCTCCCTGGGGCTGCAGACACCTGTGCTCCAAAGGGACTGGGGCCTTCCCAGCAGCCCAGGTGAAACTGCATTTTGCCTCTCTAAGGCTGAGGGGCCAAGGCCAGTGGTGTTCTGGCCCTGGGGAAGGAAAGAAGTAGGAGGAACTGGAAGAGAGAGAGCTGGGGGAGGACAAAGCCGGCTTCTCCTTGTCCTGCCAGGAGGGTAGGACGCATGGGAACGGCACCTGGAGCTGGGGAGCAGAGCTTCCCTCCCCCTCAGCTGCCACCTAGGCAGCCTGGTTTCAAAATGGTTTTGATAATGTTTTTCTCTAGAAGCTTTTAAAGGAACCAATCTGCCTTGGAAAGTCCTTCGGAGGCACAGCTGGTTAAAACCCTGGAAACACAGGCTAGGAACAACTGGTCAGGTCACCTGTGGGGGCCTGGCTGGAGCAGTAATTTGGCCTGTGCTGCCTGATACTTGCAAACGGGAAAAGCAAGTGGGCAGAGAGATGGCAAACTTATCTGATAATGCTAAGTATATGCCAGGTGGGAAAAACACGAGGTTGCTGCAAAGTGTTGAAGAAGGACCTCATGAAACTGCATGGGCTCATTAAAATGGCTGATTATATTCAGTTTAGGTAAATGCAAATTAAGGCATTTGGGGGAAAACAGTCCCCAAAGTAGCAAGTACAGCAATGGGGCGGAACTTGTTACTGGCACAGAAAAGTTTTGGAATTATAACAGATATACCAAAATATGAGCTTCATGCTCAAAAATGGGGAAGATAATTACAAGGTAATAATAAAAAGAAAGAAAGGGAAACATAAAGGAAGAGATGCAGACTAAATGTTAGGAATTACTGTGAAAGGAACGAAAACAAACGTCATTACTATGACACTATATAAATCTAAAGTTTGCTGCTTGTTGAATACTGTGAGCAGTTTGGCCTCTTTGTCTTGAAGAGAATAAAATAAGCTCAAAGATGTACTGAGAAGAAAACTAGGATGATCAAAAGAAACAACTTCCATATGAGGAATTACTAAATAGATTTGGGTTTTCCAGTCAGTAAAAAGATTTCTGACCCTCTCTGTATGAGAGGTTCATGAGATCAGGAGCATTATGGAAGGGGCAAATGGAGGATGGATGTTCATTCTCTCTCATTGAAGCCAGAAGTTAGGACATCAAATGAGATTATCAAGAGGCTGGTTCAAAAGGAACAAAAGCAGATACTTTTTCACTCAGTATTAAAGCAAGCTGTGGAACTCTTTATAATGGGATGCGTGGGGTATCAAAGTGTTACCTGGGCTCAAAAAACCATCCTTCGATGGTTGTTGAATACCAAGATATCTGAATCATATTTGCCAGAGGTTGAGAGGCTATACCAGTGTATTTCCTGCAGAATATAGCTGTATCCCATCCATATCTTGTGCTCCTCCTTAGGGAGTCCTTTCTGGCTGAGTTTTGAGACAGTGTCTTGGGTTAGATGGAACTTTGGTCTGACCCCATATGGCCGTTTTTGTGTTTCAAGGGCTCTGGCAGTCAAATAGTACTTAGCAGTGTTGCAAGAAAGGCCTTGAGAAGTTTCAAAATAAGAGACTCAGAAATGCAAGATGGAATTATGATTACTGGCTGAATATCCAGAGCTCTATTTTGTTCTCTGCAACGTTTGCTCCTTCATGTCAACCCTAGGGGGGAATCTATGTGCCAGTTCACCCAGGTCTTGCAACAACCTGAGACAACCTGTTTATTAAACATGCGCTTTGGCTGCCATACAGAGGAAATGGCATTATCCAGACTGGTAACGCAGAGACTTGCATTTCGTTTCTGCCTACACCGTTGACTTTCTGTAGATTTCCAGCCAAGTCCAGTACCTTATTGTCCTTCTGTTTCCCTATGCAAAGCATAGATAAAATCTTTTATACATCTCCTCGAAGAGCAGTTTGAGATTAATAGTTGTAAAGTGCTACATAAGTGTTAAAAGTTGTGAGGGAATGTAAAGTGTTTTATGCTGGTTCGTTTAATGGATGTTGCAGTTACAAATTTTGTTATTTTCAGTGTCTGTTCGTAGGCCTTGCATTCAGACTAGATAAGAAGTAAAACCTCCATTCAGGTTCATTCTAGAGGCAAAAAATCTGAATTAGTTGTTTCTATACTTGTTATTCATTGGTTTGGCATGTGTATGTCAGAGCTGGCAGGGTGAACCCCTGGGAAGTCTGCAGTGGTCTGATCTGACTAGAGGAAGCGGTACATTTTTTTTTGTCCTTTCTGTCCTGTTGCACAGTTTCTTTTTGCTTTTGTGCTCTCACTAGGTCACTGTTTATGGGATGAATTTTCTAGTCATGTCTCAGATTCACAATCATAGGTGACCTTTGCTCTTCCGTGTGGCTCTCTTTCTGCTCCCGTGGCCATTTGCAGACATGTCTTATCAGTTATTACTTATAATGAAAGGCAGCTGATGGCCCTTGCGCATAAGGCGGTTGTCCTCTCCTCAGGCTGTGCAGTGGCATACCTGAATCCTGATGAGAAGACAAAGAGATGCTCTTGTTCAAAATTAAACGTATCAGAGGCCGCAAACTTGCCTTAGCGTTTGCTGGTGAACTTGGTGGTATCAAATTTCAGGGAGCCATGGAAAAAATTCTTGGCATGCAGCTTTTTGTCCCAGGTACTTGCTATGTGCTTAAATCAAGTTTCAGCGGGGAGGTACGTAGCCATGAGCATAACAAATTCTGCTCCTCACCTTCTCTGCACACGTTGTAAAACTGGAATGATTTATTTAAGACTTCCCCTCCTTTGGACCTGCCAAAATCTGTCAGGAGAGGTGACTTGAATCTGCTTGATTTGTGAATTTCTGGGAAGTGATTTGATTCCTGGTTCTTGTTGCTGTTACAACCAATTGCTGTGGTTCTTCTGCTCCTCTGGTATAGTTTGGCTACAGGGATTTCTAGCTCTGCCTTTTCTCTTTCCCCACTCACAAGCCCTGTTTCACTCCCTTTTCTAGGAGAGGATCCCTTCTAATTGTCTGCCTTCCCACACTGGGGCTCCTCCACAGAAGACCTGTCTTCACACAGGAGAAGCTGCTGCTGTAGGTTGTTGGAATGATTAGCAGTTACATGTTAGGCACTTGATCAGGCATCTGTAGGTGCTTCTGGGAAACTGTGCACATTAGGTAAAATACATTAAAAAAATCCCTCTTTTTTGGTGCACTAGCTAGGTATTAACACAACTTTTGATTGTCAGGAGGAAGCTCTGATGTGCTCCTTTTATGTATCAGCATTTGACTTCTTAGACATCACTTTTTTTGAAAAATCTTTGGAGATGAAACACAAACTTTGGCAGCACGACCAAAAAGACCCACGGGATTGCCTTTACTAGAGGGATTTAAGTGCCGAGATTGCATCAGTCCTCTGCCTCAAAGCTGGGTCAGGAAATGTGAGAGAGGACGCAGGTCGTTGTGCAAACCTCTAAATTTCACTAATAGACTTCCAGACACTTCTCAAATGGAATAGCTGGGACTGTGAGGTTCCTACAGAGCACCTTGCTGCAGCAAAAGAAATTAGCAGCTCCTGTTAACGTATCTGCTTCGTGCTTGTATGTGGAATAGTCCTGTTTGGGTGTGGGGGTAGGCACAATGCGAGTGCAAGTCTCCATTGCAAAGGTGAAGGCAAAAGCTGTGCGATTGCTTCTTGATGTTATTGTGTGTTTCTACCACTTGCTGATGAGTTTGCAGGGCCGCTACAGCAGCTGCTGGGAAAATGTGTGTGGATTGTGAAGAGAGGCCTGCAATAAAAGAAGAAATGACATCCATGAGTTAGGATGACTATTAGGGTTCAGCATGACCTGCAGAACCCTACTGAGTCAGGTGGGGCATGGAGCTCAGACCCCGTGCTGCGTGGGGTTAACCGGCAGTCCTGAAGCACCATTCCTTTCCTTTCCAGTAAGCCCTGCACATCTCAAGGTACTGCTCGAGTGATTCTCCGCCTATACTCTGCTCTTGTGAGACCCCGCCTCGAATACTGCGTCCAGTTCTGGTGTCCCCACCACAAGAGGGACATAGATCTGTTGGAACGAGTTCAGAGGAGGCCACAAACATGATCCAGGGGCTGGAGCACCTCCGATACGAGGACAGGCTGCGGGAGCTGGGATTGTTCAGTCTTGAAAAGGGAAGACTTCCAATACCTGAAGGGAACCTACAGCAAGGCTGGGGAGGGACTTTTTACAAGAGTGTCCA